>NW_026870138.1:0-2500 GCF_963584025.1 Labrus mixtus
GGGGAGGACTTCACACAGCTGCAGGCATGGGGGAGGTTGGGAATGTTATCTGCAAGGGTCAAAAGGTCAGGACAGAGGTTTTAACTCACTTCCTGTTTCTGCTGCTGGGATGACAAAACTCTTCTCCCTGCCTCTGGAATTCACATCCCTCCCTCCTTCCCTCCTTCCCTCCCACTCTCATTCTTTCCTCCCCTGTCCTATCTTCAGCTGAGAGGAACATTTCAGCATTTAAGTTTTTTGAGGCAGATTCTGACTTTTTCTGTTAAATTTTCCTTTTTTAAAGTTAAAATAAATTAGATTTTCAAACATGCTGCACACAATCTACAGTTTGTTCATGTCTATCTGCACTTCTCTGTCTGAGTCTTCTTATATTATCAAATCAGAACTCAGTGCTCCTGTTGACTGTTTCTGCAGATGTTTGTTGTAGACCCAGTGGTCCAGTCAGAGGTGCAGCTGTGTCCAAGGACTCAAACTTATCCCACCACCTCCAGATAAAGCTCATTGGAGACTCATCTGGTCTGGTTTCCTTTGGCTGGTTCACAGAAATACTAAAATGTGGATTTGTTAACAACCCCCCAAACACACTTGGTGTTTATTGGTGGGAGGCGACACACATATTGACGAGAAACACATAAAATCATAATTCCTGGAAAGCAAACATTAGAAAAGGAAAATTGTAACCTCCAGGAAAACATAACAGTTTATATGAAAAATTCTGGTACGGGTACAAACAGCGATCTTATGTAGGTCATGACCATTTACAACAGACAGACTCTCACATCAACACACACACACACACACACACCACACACACACACACACACACACACACACACACACACACACACACTTTCTGTGATGTTCAATAGACTGCGTGCATCCTGTCGAGAATGCAAAGAGGAAGTGATTGAATAATTCAGCATATTTCCTGAACAGTAATGGCCTGCTGCTGCTGCTGCTGCTGCTGCTGCTGCTGCTGATGATGATGATGGTGGTGGTGGTAAAGGTGGAGGTGGAGGTGGTGCTGATGATGGTGGTGGTGGAGGTGGTGCTGATGATGGTGGTGGAGGTGGTGGGTATTCAATGATGGGGTTAAGTGCTGTGTGTACTCAGCCAGCCATGCAACCATCCAGCCCTTCATCCATCACTACAGACTGGGGTTAGCTTTAGTTTATTTACAGCCTCTTGTGATTAAAATATAAAAAAAGAGGTAAATATTAAAACTTGTTCAGGACATGTAAAGAATATTGCACTGGTCAAACTTCACTCTTTAAAGTCATGTGAAGGAATCAAAGAGTCAATTAAAAGTAGAAGTAGCATCTTGTTTCAAAGTGAAACTAATGTGGAGGTGCCTTGAACCTGCATTCTGTCTATTGGCCAGCAGGGGAGACTCCACTGGTTGCAGACGAAATGCATGACAAATTAACCTCTTCTACTTCTTCGGTGTTTTAGAACCTCAGTTATAATTCTCAATCACTAGTTTCCTCGAAGTCTTAAATATGAGCTATATATAATATAAATATTTTAAATGATGGTCCAATTTAGAGTAAATTATACAATAAAGCCAGCGATGTTAGAGAGGCACTGATTGTGCAAATCAGGGTCGATGTTAAACTTAACATTTCCCTCGATAGATAATTGACTTTCTTGTGTCTTTTTTTTAAGATAAAGTACAAATGTGATGTACTTAAGCTGTTGTTAGAAAGTTAGGCTGAGACAGCATTTCCAGCATGGAGGCCACCATCGATGGGACTCCACAGTCTATCGTGTCCCTGTGATTGGCACACACTGTGGTTACAAGTCGCTGTCGCAGGGACCTGCAATATCGTCCAAAATGGCTGATCTTTATTTTGAGAAAAAAGGAAATAAAGATGAATAAAAATACTTTAGCCTGGGCTTCAACCCAGAGGGGGTTACCTCAGTCAGTCAGTTACATTAACTTAATGTGTACAGTCAGTGATCTGAGTTGTTAGGACTTAATCACTTAACAGTCTTGTCTTAAAAGACCAAAATATGGTCTTTAAAAAAAAAAAAAAAAATCTTAATGTCTCACTATATTCTTTTCAGAGCTCCATGGAAGAACTTTTCCCAGACTCTCTAGAAGTCTACGTGCTCATGTATTTGTTATTAAAGGACAAACTGGAGCAGGAATCTTTGCACAGGAATCCGACGACCATCAAAGAAGTCAAAAGGAAGTGAAGTCTCTAAAAGAACATGTTTGATGTCAGCGCAGTATTGTGGCTCAGTATTTCAGGACAGGGCGGGAAATCCAGGCCCTCTGTGTATTATATTTAGACCGTTTGGTCCAGAAGCAGGATGAGCGGGGGAGGGGGGGTCAGTTGTTAGATATTAGTGAGCCTTGTGGGACGAGCCGGGTCTTAAACTTTCCCACAGTCTGAGCTGGAAAACGCTGGACGGAGGCGGCCCTGACAGCTGGCCCCGCTGAGGACTCTGGGGTAACAGACTGTCCACTACTTCAACAGGAAGTGAAAGGTCAAAG
>NW_026870138.1:7500-10000 GCF_963584025.1 Labrus mixtus
GACCTTACTTATTGCTATGTTACAAAGACCCGGCCTATCCATCATGAGCACTTTAGCAAAGCAGCAAAAGTTACAGTGGTAAGAAAAAACTGCCTTATTAAAAGGCAGAAATCTTCGGCCGGATCCCCGGCTCATGACGAAACAGTCTTCACAGGCCTAGACTGCACCGGGCTTGGAAAGGGATAGGGGGAGAGATGGGATAAGATGCAGGAAGAGGGATAGAGAGCAAGGGGGTGGGGGGAGGTAGACCGTCCATCAGCAATCCGGTGGGGAGGGGAGGGGGTGTGGGGGGTTGTTCTGGCAGGCCACCAACCCACGATCCGGTGGGGAGGGGGTAGTGGTGGGGTGGGGGTTGTTCTGGCAAGCCGTCAACCGACGATCTTGAGGAGCCTAGGAGAGCTCAAGAGCTCCCAGGAAAGTAGGTGGTTAGTGACTGAGATTTATAGATAGATACATGCAGTAATATGATGTACTGTATATGCAGAGAGAGAGAGAGAGAGAGAGAGAGAGAGAGGAGCTCAGGGTGCCAGTTCCCCCGGTAGTCTAAGCCTATAGCAGCATAACTAAGAGCTGGTCTATACCAGCACCAGCCCTAACTATAAGATTTATCAAAAAGGAAAGTTTTAAGTCTAATCTTAAAAATACAGACTGTGTCTGCCTCCCGGACCCCGGCTGGAAGGCGGTTCCAGAGGAGAGGAGCCCGATAACTGAAGGCTTTACCCCCCATAGTACACTTGGAGACTGTAGGTACCACCAGCAGGCCTGCACTCCGGGACCGCAACGCTCTCGAGGGACAGTACGGCACTAGTAGCTCCTTAAGATAAGATGGTGCCTGGCCATTTAGAGCTTTGTAGGTGAGAAGAAGGATCTTGAATTCTATTCTAGACTGTATAGGGAGCCAGTGCAGAGAAGCCAGGACAGGAGTAATGTGGTCCCATTTCTTGGTTCTGGTCAGTACACGAGCTGCAGCATTCTGGACCCGTTGAAGAGTCTTTAGAGATTTGCCAGAGCACCCTGACAAAAGAGAGTTACAATAATCCAGTCTGGAGGTAACAAATGCATGAACTAGTTTTTCTGCATCACTTTGCGACAGGATATTCCTGATCTTGGATATATTACGAAGGTGAAAGTAGGCTGTTCTTGAAACTTGACTGATGTGAGAGCTAAAAGACATATCTTGATCAAAAAGAACTCCTAGATTCCTAACAGTGGTGCTAGATGCCAGGCTGATGTCATTAAGGACAGTCAAATCACTAGAAAAAGTCTCTCTGAGGTTCTTAGGGCCTAGCACAATAACTTCAGTCTTGTCTGAGTTAAGTAGCAAAACATTTCTGGTCATCCAGGTCCTAACGTCCTTAAGGCACGTTTCTAGCTTACATAACTGACTGGTACCATCGGGCTTCATTGATACATAAAGCTGAGTATCATCTGCATAACAATGAAACTGTATGGAGTGTTTCCTCATAATATTTCCCAGAGGAAGAATATATAATGTAAAGATAAATAAAAAGAATAGAACTTCTCAGATGTGTTCAACTCAACAAACAATAAAGCTGATTCTCCACGACGTGTTTTAAACAGGAAGTGTAATCGTAGGAAATGTTGACAAAGAACTTCAAAAGATTCTTGTTTGACACTGGAGCAGGATTAGAGCAGAGACCGGGAGCTCAGTTTAAGTTCAGGCAGGAAGACGATATCCTCTCACACATTTATTCAGTTTCTTCATTCAGCTTAAACACTCCCTCTCTACCACTTCCTCCGTCTGTCTCCCTGCTCTGGTGATCAGCTGATTTGGGTCGTTTACTCTTAAAATAATAATCCAACCAGCTGGAGTCTAATCCCAAAGACTTTGCACATTTATTTCCTTAATTGTTAAATAACTAATTGTTCTCCTGATTGAAATCCGAGCACGTTCTCTTCGTCCCATCGACTGTTTTTATGGGCCAAGAGAATCTAAACCTCTAATCCAGATTAAAGCAACTAAAAACCATAAAACCATTACAGCAAAACATAAACACAAACAAACCAACAGAATCAGAACCAAAAACAAATCACTACATTAGGAGTCAAAAGAAGCAAAAACATACATACATACAAAACTTCCACAAAAGTCACAAAAAGTGCTGCAAAGATTCATGCTTGTGAATATGAATCTGTATATTTCACATTAGGTCCAAACTAAGAGAAAACAACCATCCAGAACCAAAGAATCTCTTCTGTCAGGCTGCACGATTCAAACATTATAGAAGACTTTTATATTTTAATATTTGAATTGGAATGTCTTGTTTGTGCATAATTATGTTTTTAATGCTCTGACGATCTAATTCATCTCTATAACCGTCATTATTGCGTCATTATTGCCTCATTATTTCGGTCATTTCAAAGGAGTAGTATTGGCCAAAGTAAATGACATGAATGTGTTTAAGTTTCAGCACGAACAGAAGAGAGATTGATTCACTTTACAGCAGTAACAGGAGCCTAGGAGGAGATGTTAAAAGTT
>NW_026870138.1:22500-29493 GCF_963584025.1 Labrus mixtus
CTCATTGTTATGTTACAAAAAGCAGGTAAAAGACCTTACTCATTTTTATGTTACAAAAAGCAGGTAAAAGACCTTACTTATTGTTATGTTACAAAAAGCAGGTAAAAGACCTTACTTATTGCTATGTTACAAAGATCCGGCCTATCCATCATGAGCACTTTAGCAAAGCAGCAAAAGTTACAGTGGTAAGAAAAAACTGTCTTATTAAAAGGCAGAAATCTTTGGCCGGATCCCCGGCTCATGACGAAACAGTCTTCACAGGCCTAGACTGCACCGGGCTTGGAAAGGGATAGGGGGAGAGATGGGATAAGATGCAGGAAGAGGGATAGAGAGCAAGGGGGTGGGGGGAGGTAGACCGTCCATCAGCAATCCGGTGGGGAGGGGAGGGGGTGTGGGGGGTTGTTCTGGCAGGCCGCCAACCCACGATCCGGTGGGGAGGGGGTAGTGGTGGGGTGGGGGTTGTTCTGGCAAGCCGTCAACCGACGATCTTGAGGAGCCTAGGAGAGCTCAAGAGCTCCCAGGAAAGTAGGTGGTTAGTGACTGAGATTTATAGATAGATACATGCAGTAATATGATGTACTGTATATGCAGAGAGAGAGAGAGAGAGAGAGAGAGAGAGAGAGGAGCTCAGGGTGCCAGTTCCCCCGGTAGTCTAAGCCTATAGCAGCATAACTAAGAGCTGGTCTATACCAGCACCAGCCCTAACTATAAGATTTATCAAAAAGGAAAGTTTTAAGTCTAATCTTAAAAATACAGACTGTGTCTGCCTCCCGGACCCCGGCTGGAAGGCGGTTCCAGAGGAGAGGAGCCCGATAACTGAAGGCTTTACCCCCCATAGTACACTTGGAGACTGTAGGTACCACCAGCAGGCCTGCACTCCGGGACCGCAACGCTCTCGAGGGACAGTACGGCACTAGTAGCTCCTTAAGATAAGATGGTGCCTGGCCATTTAGAGCTTTGTAGGTGAGAAGAAGGATCTTGAATTCTATTCTAGACTGTATAGGGAGCCAGTGCAGAGAAGCCAGGACAGGAGTGATGTGGTCCCATTTCTTGGTTCTGGTCAGTACACGAGCTGCAGCATTCTGGACCCGTTGAAGAGTCTTTAGAGATTTGCCAGAGCACCCTGACAAAAGAGAGTTACAATAATCCAGTCTGGAGGTAACAAATGCATGAACTAGTTTTTCTGCATCACTTTGCGACAGGATATTCCTGATCTTGGATATATTACGAAGGTGAAAGTAGGCTGTTCTTGAAACTTGACTGATGTGAGAGCTAAAAGACATATCTTGATCAAAAAGAACTCCTAGATTCCTAACAGTGGTGCTAGATGCCAGGCTGATGTCACTAAGGACAGTCACATCACTAGAAAAAGTCTCTCTGAGGTTTTTTGGGCCTAGCACAATAACTTCAGTCTTGTCTGAGTTAAGTAGCAAAAGATTTCTGGTCATCCAGGTCCTAACGTCCTTAAGGCATGTTTCTAGCTGACATAACTGACTGGTACCATCGGGCTTCATTGATACATAAAGCTGAGTATCATCTGCATAACAATGAAACTGTATGGAGTGTTTCCTCATAATATTTCCCAGAGGAAGCATATATAATGTAAAAAGAATTGGTCCAAGCACTGAACCTTGTGGGACTCCATGGCAAACTTTAGTGTGCATAGAGGACTCATCATTAACATGTACAAACTGAGATCGGTCTGATAAGTAGGATTCAAACCAACTTAAAGCAGTCCCTGTAATTCCAAGCAAATACTCCAGTCTGTATAACAGGATCTGATGGTCAATGGTGTCAAAAGCAGCACTAAGATCTAACAAGACGAGCACAGACAGAAGTCCCCTGTCTGAGGCTAGAAGTAGATCGTTTGTAACTTTAACTAGTGCAGTCTCAGTGCTATGGTGGACGAAATTGACACATGCTGTTTAGCTACCACCTTTTCCAGGATCTTCGAGATAAAAGGAAGGTTGGATATAGGCCTGTAGTTAGCCAGAGTTCCTGAGTCCAGAGTAGGCTTTTTAAGTAGAGGTTTGATTACCGCTACTTTAAATGTCTGTGGTACATAGCCTGCCAGTAAAGACATATTGATCATATCTAATATGGAGTTGCTAACTAAGGGAAAGACTTCCTTAAACAGCTTGGTTGGGATTGGGTCTAAAATACAGGTTGACGGTTTCGATGCAGAAATAATTGAATATAACTCTGAAAGGTCGATTGGAGAAAAACAGTCGAGACTAATATCTGGTCCTGGAACTGTCTCTGCCGTATCAGACGTATCTGCACCAGGTAAGGGCAGGAGGTTACTAATTTTATCTCTGATGTCTAGAACTTTGTTGTTGAAAAAGCTCAGGAAATCATTACTGCTGAGGGCTAGAGGAATACAAGGCTCAATGGAGCTATGACTCTCTGTCAGCCTGGCTACAGTGCTGAAAAGGTATCTAGGATTGCCTTTGTTTTCCTCGATTAGAGAGGAGTAGTAGGCAGCTCGGGCGTGACGTAGAGCCTTCATATATTTTCTATGACTATCCTGCCAGAATAAACGAGATTCTACCGTTTTGGTCGAACGCCATATTCTTTCAAAATTCCGTGATGATTGTTTCAGAGTACGGGTTTCTGAGTTGAACCATGGAGCTATTCTCTGCCGCTTGACAACCTTCTGTTTCAGGGGAGCAATCGAATCCAGAGTAACTCTCAGCGAATCCACTGCACTATCAACAAACTGATCTAGCTGAGAGGGACTAAAGCTATCGTAAGAGTTTCCAACTGGGTTGAAACACGGTACTGAATCAAAAGCAGCTGAAATAGCTTCCTTAAATCTAGCCACAGCACTATCCGACAAACTTCTAGAGAGCACACCTCTTCCAGGCAGAGGTAATTCTAGTAGGACAAAATCAAATGTAATAAAAAAAATGGTCTGATAGCAGAGGATTTTCTAGGAAAACTGTAAGGTTATGGATTTCAATTCCATAAGCTAAAACAAGATCCAGGGTGTGGTTAAAATGATGAGTAGGTTCGTTTACACCCTGGGTGAAACCAATAGAGTCTAATAGTGACATGAAAGCTGTGCTCAGGCTATCATTATCAACATCCACATGGATATTGAAGTCACCTACAACAATTATTCTATCACTGCTAAGGACTAAGTCTGATAAAAATTCTGCAAACTCAGATAAAAACTCAGAATATGGGCCAGGAGGGCGGTAAACTACAGCAACTAGAACTGGCTGAAAGGTTCTTGAGACTGGATGTGGAAGACTAAGAATGAGGCTTTCAAAAGAAGAAAAATTCAGCTTTGGTCGAGGGTTAACTAAAAGACTAGAATTAAAAATAGCTGCTACTCCACCACCTCGTCCGGTGTCTCGAGGTATATGAGTATTAAAATGACTGGGAGGAGTGGATTCATTCAAACTAACATATTCATCTCGACACAGCCAGGTTTCAGTCAAACAAAGTAAATCAATGTGCTGATCTGATATCAGATCATTCACTAAAAGAGATTTGGATGCTAAGGACCTAATGTTCAAAAGTCCGCAGTGAATCCTCCGATCTTGTAGCAAAATCGTATTCGTAGTTTTGATTCTAATCAGATTCTGATGATTCACGCCGTTTGGATGACTTATAAAAACGGGTCTGGGCCGGGGGACAGACACAGTACCTATAGTATAACTACAGTTAGATTCAGAATTACAGCTATAGTGACTGGGAGACAGATCTAAGTGTAAGACTGCAGCTCTGCCTCCTGGTCTGAACTCTGAGTTGTTGTCAGGGTTTTGGACTAATAACCTCTGCTATGTTTCTAGATAATAGAGCTGCACCGTCCAAAGTGGGATGGATGCCGTCTCTAGCTAGCAGACCAGGTTTTCCCCAAAAAGACTGCCAGTTATCTATGAAGCCCACATCATGTGCTGGACACCACCTCGACAGCCAGCGGTTGAGTGATGACATGCTGCTATACATGTCATCACTGGTCTGATTTGGGAGGGGTCCAGAGAACACTACGGAGTCCGACATCGTCTTAGCTAAAGTACACACCGACTCCACATTAACCTTAGTGACTTCAGACTGGCGTAGTCGGGAGTCATTTGTGCCGACATGAATTACGATTGTATCAAATCTACCTTTAGTCTTTGTCAGCAACTTTAAATGAGATGCGATGTCGCCCGCTCTGGCCCCGGGTATACACCTAACTATGCCCGCTGACTTCGCTAGCTTCACGTTTCGGACTATGGAGTCTCCAATAATCAGAGTTTTATTCTCAGCGGGTGTGTCGCTGAGTGGGGAAAATTTGTTTGAAACGTGAAGTGGTTGGTGGGGAACCGTGTGCTTCGATTTTCGACTATGCTTCCCTCGGACAGTAACCCAGCCACTGCCTCCCGGCTGCTCGGGAGTTACCGGGGGGGAAGCCAAGCTATGTCGGCCCGCACCGGCTACAGGTGGCTGGCTAACTACTGCTGCATACGATGACTCTGACTCAATGGTGCGGAGCCGTCTCTCTAACTCAGACACCCTCGCCTCCAAAGCTAAAAATAAACTACATTTCTTACAAGTATCATTATCACTAAAGGAGGACGAGGAGTAACTTAACATCTGACACGTAGAGCAAGAGAGAGCAGGAGAGGGAGAGACAGAAAAAGAAGCCATTGTAAAGCTAACTGCTAGGCTAAGCTAAGAGTAGGTACACAGTAACACAGTGCAGAGGAGAACAGAACAAGCAATTATGCAATACGCTCACCGTAGTACGCTGCTCTGCTCAGGTGCTGCTCGCTGCTCTGCTCAGGTGTAACTCTGCCCCCTAGTGTTTAAAATGTGTACTGCAGTCTAAATTCTAAACATCATAGAGAGCTGTCTCCCCCCCCCCCCTCCTCTCTAGAGTCGATGCTCACACAAGGCCACCATGTGGTGGACTCTGAAGCTTCATTGTTTATCCAGCTCTGCATGGGTCTGTAAACCTTTCTGTGTTCTAACCTCTCTCCATTTTTCAAAAGCATCTCCAATATTGATCCTAGTGGGGGGGGGGGGGGGGGGGGGGGGGGTCTTAAAAGCGCCTACCTTCTCTGGTCCAAACAAATCCAGAGCATTCAGGAGCAGAATCTAAAGTTAGAATGAGGACATACTGGCTGCTGCATTGTTGTCAACATAGCATGTTTTTATTTTATTAGGCTGGTTTTAAGTTTTGTTTTTACGCTGGAAACCGTCGACCTGATCCGGCAGCACTGAAAATGACAGGTGAGCTTGTGGAGAGGCAGGTTGAAACACAAGCCGTCTGTCAGGTGTAGAGAAGAGAACTCACAGCAGCGATCAGACGGCTGAAAAGTCAAAGTGACAGACAGTGAAGCAGGCAGAGCGAGGAAACTGACGAGCAGAAAGGCAACAGCAAAACACAGCAGAGAAGCATCAGTCAGTCAGACACACACACATACACACACACACACACACACACACACACACACACACACACACACACAGACACACAGACACGTGTTGATGCGGGAGACGTATCGGACCTCCCCCGTGCTCTCAGGGAGGCGGGCTCCTCCTCTGATGTTGTGGCGTGGAGGTGAGGTGGTCTCACTGCAGGGTGCTTCTGATCCGGTGTTGGTGGAGAGTTAACACCGACTTCAATGCAGCCAAAAAAAAACAGCCTGCACTGGGCCCCCTGGTGCAGCTCCGCCAGGAGGCTTCAAAGAGGCCGAGTGTGCAGACAGACTGCAGCTTGATATTCAAATGTTTGTTTGATTTGTTTCAGAGCTTTGTTTTCAGGAACACTTTAGACTCGAATGACGTTATTGTTTATGCAACATCAGCTTTTTTTAATATCTGAGAAATTCTATCAAGATATCTGCAAAAAAAAAAAAACAATCAACCAATTCAATTCACTGAGTTAATTCATATTTATTCATAAAGTGTCAGACATTTCGCCCCCCATTTGGTGACGATTCTGACATCAAGTCGGGAAGTCGGGGACCTAATTCTTTTCCGAGTTGTTGTTCCGATTTGAGCACGTGTTCATGTGCAGTTTACAGCTTGGAAACTCGTTTCTCCGATGTGTCTGACATCACCTGAATGCGCCATCACATTCCATCAGCAGTTAACCTAACGAGCATGTCTTTGGAGAGAACCCACACATACACGAGGAGAACATGCAGACTCCAGCTCACACAAACAATATGTTTTAGGGTACATGGTGGCTTTCTGAGAAAATATGTAAAAAGCTTATTCCCTGATCTTTGTATTCAGGACTGAGAGGACCGGCTCTGTAACACTTACATCAGTGCAGCTAGACTCCTGATTACCCTCCCAGCTGCTGATTATTTAAGAAGTCTCTCACCACCTGGGACAAGCTGACCCCACTAACCCTCCTCAGGCTGCACCCGACCAGAGAGGCCTCATGTCCTGATGGAGGAAAGAGGCTGACCCTGAAGATATGTCCCCCCCCACTGCAGGTCAAACCACCGGTCCTGGGGGCACAGGGCCTTCTCCATTGCTGCTCCCACCCTCTGGAACCAACTCCCCAAAAGCCATCACAAACCCCTCACTCTCCACCTTCAAAAAATCCCGAAAAACTCACCTCTTCGACATCGCCTACAACTAACTCCTCCTCCTTCTCTGACATGATTTCTTCGTTATTTTGTTTTTGTTGTTATTCCTTGGGTTAGGGTAATTTTTTTTTTTTTATTTGTGATGTTTCACTCTTAAATGTATAAATCAAGTATCTCCTCTGAAAATAACTCTGTGAGTCATGACTGTCTACAATGGGTGTAACACCCGAGTCCCACTGTCTGTGATGTTTTCAGAGTTTTCAGAGTCCTATCTTCACTTTGTTTACATCGCCCGGACGGCCGGCTGACTCCTCCCCTCGTGTATAAAAGTTGTTTAATTGAGGGACTAGAGAAAAGAAGAATAACATACTGTACTCACTGCTTAACTGTGTTTCTAGATCACGCTCATTTCAGGTAAATTTACATGCAGTGTGAAGATACGAGCAGAATAAAG
>NW_026870139.1:35000-37500 GCF_963584025.1 Labrus mixtus
TTTTCTGCTCCAATGGCACGTCGAGGGCGAGAGGAGTGGCGGTTTTAGTCAAAACGGGTCGGGTAACGGGGTAAATTTGGTTTATGGAGACAAAGAAGGAAGAATAATAGTAATAGACTGTGTGTATGAAACGAAAAATATAAGAATCATAAATATATATGCACCGAATGGAGAAAAAGAAAGGAAAACGTTCTTCATTGCAATAAGCAAATGGTGGGAAAGGAATTGTATAATAATCGGTGACTTTAATGTGGCAATGACACCCACCGATGTGTCAAAAAATAATGTGTTTAAGGGGGATGTAAGCAGGGGGACACTTAAAGATATAATGATAACGAAACAATGCATTGATATTTGGAGATTGCTACATCCATGGGGGAGGGTGTTCTCCAGGAGACAAATTGTACTAAATAGATTAAAACAATCTAGAATAGATTATGCTTTGGTGACATGCGAGGTAGTGAGGTGGATTAAAGAAGTTGAATATAAAACTAATATGTGGAGCGATCACGCTGGAATAGAAATCACGTTTAGAAAAGAAACGAATGTACGTAAAGGAGGGATATGGTGCTTTAATGCAAGCTTGCTGGATGATGGAATGTTTGTGAAAAGTATGGAAAGATTGTTGAATGATGTGGGATATGAGTGGAATGAGAGTGAAGATATGAATGTGTGGTGGGATAGTGTAAAAGTCAGAATTAAAAAAAAGTGTATCAATTATAGTAAAGAGAAAAAGTGGAGAGAAAATAGAAAGGAAGAGAATTTGAGAAAACAACTAAGTGAGGAAATAACATCGCTTGACAGTGTAGATAATGTAGATGTCGAAAAATACATACATTTAAAAGAACAGTTGGGAGTGATTGAACTTAAAAAGAGTAGGGGTGCAGCCATTAGGAGTAAAATACAATATATGTATGAGGGGGAGAGGAGTACAGCCTTTTTTTTAGGTCTGGAAAAACAAAAACAAAAAAGAACAGAAATAAACGAATTATTAAATGAAGCAGGTAAAAGTGTGACAGATAAAAAGGGAATTTTAGAAATAGTAAAGGGCTATTATGAAAGCCTGTTTTCGAGACAGGAGTGTGATAGCGTGAGTGTGAACAGAGCTTTGGGTGCCTTAAAGAAAAAACTAAGCGAGGACGATAAAATGTGGTGTGATTGTGAGTTTACAGAGGGAGAAATCAGAAGTGCTTTAGAGGGGTTAAACAAAAACAAAAGTCCTGGGAGCGATGGCCTAACTGCGGAATTCTACCAAGCTTTCAAAGAGCAGCTGGTGCCCTTGGTGAACAAATTGAGTAAATATATGGAAAAAGTGAAACATATACCAAAAAGTTTAGGGGAAGGGGTGGTTACTATTTTTTACAAAAACAAGGGGGACAATAAAAATCTGGACAACTACAGACCAATCAGCCTACTCAACACAGACTACAAAATCATAGCGAAAACAATAGCCAATAGAATCAGGGAGGTAATAGGAACAATCATAGAACAAACACAATCATACAGTATACCAAACAGAGACATAGCAGACTCAATCATTTCAATAAAACAGACGGTCAGGGATATGGAAGGGGAGGGGGGAATATGGCTAGGGATTGATTTAAATAAAGCTTTTGACAGAGTAGATCACGGGTTCATGGGGAAGGTGTTAGAGAAGTTTGGATTCGGAGAGAGAATGAGAGAATGGATAAATATGTTGTATACAGGAGCGGAAAGCAAGATAAAATGTAACGGGGAACTAACTGATTCTTTTAAAATATCAAGGTCAGTGAGACAAGGATGTCCGATGTCAGCGCTGTTGTACAGCTTGGTAGCAGAGCCGCTGGCAGCACTGATATCGGAAGACGTAAACATAAAAGGTATAGGTAAGGAAAATGTAAAAATAATACAGTATGCAGATGACGTGAATATAATGGTAAAAGGAGAGGAGGATATAGAATTAATATTAAAACATGTACAAACTTATGAAAGAGCATCTGGGGCTAAAGTAAATGAAAATAAGTCAGAAATTATGTTACTAGGTAAGGAATCCAATCTAGTTAATAAGTGGGGATTTAAAACGGTGTGTGAAAGAAGAAAAGTGTTGGGAGTGAATATGGGGAAAAATGAGAATGAATGTGATGATATAACATGGAAAGAGGTGGTGGGTAAAATTAAAAAAACATTGAATTTGTGGAAAGCGAGGGGTCTATTGTTGAGAGGAAGGGTAGCCGTAACAAATGCTCTCGTGTTGTCCAAAGTGAATCATGCGCTGAGTACTTGTACGCTTCCGGACTGGGCCTTTAAGGAGATTTCAAAGACCATTAGGGACTTTATTTGGAAAAACAAAGCAGCGAGTATAGCTCACAAAACAATAATAGGGGCTAAAGATCAGGGGGGGCTAGCTTTGATTGATTTACTTACAAAAAAAGTAGCACTAAGAGTCAAATTGATAGGCAAATTTATGGACCAGAACCGGAACGTAGTTTGGAAAAACCACTTCAAACAATATCTGTGCAGT
>NW_026870139.1:45000-60000 GCF_963584025.1 Labrus mixtus
ATTTTTTTGATCATATGTTTTTTTTTGTCATATAGAGACATATTCACATGTCCAAAAATTCAGCCAGAATCAAGGGCATGACATCTTTAAAAGGCCCCTTTCTGCATACAATAATGGCTTACGGCCATACCACCCTGAACACGCCCGATCTCGGAAGCTAAGCAGGGTCGGGCCTGGTTAGTACTTGGATGGGAGACCGCTTGGGAATACCAGGTGCTGTAAGCTTTTTCATTTTTTTGATCATATGTTTTTTTTTATCATATAGAGACATATTCACATGTCCAAAAATTCAGCCAGAATCAAGGGCATGACATCTTTAAAAGGCCCCTCTCTGCACACAATAATGGCTTACGGCCATACCACCCTGAACACGCCTGATCTCGTCCGATCTCGGAAGCTAAGCAGGGTCGGGCCTGGTTAGTACTTGGATGGGAGACCGCCTGGGAATACCAGGTGCTGTAAGCTTTTTCATTTTTTTGATCATATGTTTTTTTTTATCATATAGAGACATATTCACATGTCCAAAAATTCAGCCAGAATCAAGGGCATGATATCTTTAAAAGGCCCCTTTCTGCACACAATAATGCCTTACGTCCATACCACCCTGAACACGCACGATCTCAGAAGCAAAGCAGGGTCGGGCCTGGTTAATACTTGGATGGGAGACCGCCTAGGAATACCAGGTGCTGTAAGCTTTTTCATTTTTTTGATCATATGTCTTTTTTTTATCATAGAGAGACATATTCACATGTCCAAAAATTCAGCCAGAATCAAGGGCATGACATCTTTAAAAGGCCCCTGTCTGCACACAATAATGGCTTACGGCCATACCACCCTGAACACGCCTGATCTCGTCCGATCTCGGAAGCTAAGCAGGGTAGGGCCTGGTTAGTTCTTGGATGCGAGACCGCCTGGGAATACCAGGTGCTCTAAGTTTTTTCATTTTTTTGATCATATGTTTTTTTTTTATCATATAGAGACATATTCACATGTCCAAAAATTCAGCCAGAATCAAGGGCATGACATCTTTAAAAGGCCCCTTTCTGCACACAATAATGGCTTACGGCCATACCACCCTGAACTCGTCCGATCTCGGAAGCTAATCAGGGTCGGGCCTGGTTAGTACTTGGATGGGAGACCGCCTGGGAATACCAGGTGCTGTAAGCTTTTTCATTTTTTTTGATCATATGTTTTTTTTATCATATAGAGACATATTCACATGTCCAAAAATTCAGCCAGAATCAAGGGCATGACATCTTTAAAAGGCCCCTTTCTGCATACAATAATGGCTTACGGCCATACCACCCTGAACACGCCCGATCTCGTCCGATCTCGGAAGCTAAGCAGGGTCGGGCCTGGTTAGTACTTGGATGGGAGACCGCCTGGGAATACCAGGTGCTGTAAGCTTTTTCATTTTTTTTGATCATATGTTTTTTTTTATCTTATAGAGACATATTCACATGTCCAAAAATTCAGCCAGAATCAAGGGCATGACATCTTTAAAAGGCCCCTTTCTGCACACAATAATGGCTTACGGCCATACCACCCTGAACAAACCCGATCTCGGAGGCTAAGCGGGGTAGGGCCTGGTTAGTACTTGGATGGGAGACCGCCTGGGAATACCAGGTGCTGTAAGTTTTTTCATTTTTTTGATCATATGTTTTTTTTTGTCATATAGAGACATATTCACATGTCCAAAAATTCAGCCAGAATCAAGGGCATGACATCTTTAAAAGGCCCCTTTCTGCATACAATAATGGCTTACGGCCATACCACCCTGAACACGCCCGATCTCGGAAGCTAAGCAGGGTCGGGCCTGGTTAGTACTTGGATGGGAGACCGCTTGGGAATACCAGGTGCTGTAAGCTTTTTCATTTTTTTGATCATATGTTTTTTTTTATCATATAGAGACATATTCACATGTCCAAAAATTCAGCCAGAATCAAGGGCATGACATCTTTAAAAGGCCCCTCTCTGCACACAATAATGGCTTACGGCCATACCACCCTGAACACGCCTGATCTCGTCCGATCTCGGAAGCTAAGCAGGGTCGGGCCTGGTTAGTACTTGGATGGGAGACCGCCTGGGAATACCAGGTGCTGTAAGCTTTTTCATTTTTTTGATCATATGTTTTTTTTTATCATATAGAGACATATTCACATGTCCAAAAATTCAGCCAGAATCAAGGGCATGATATCTTTAAAAGGCCCCTTTCTGCACACAATAATGCCTTACGTCCATACCACCCTGAACACGCACGATCTCAGAAGCAAAGCAGGGTCGGGCCTGGTTAATACTTGGATGGGAGACCGCCTAGGAATACCAGGTGCTGTAAGCTTTTTCATTTTTTTGATCATATGTTTTTTTTTATCATAGAGAGACATATTCACATGTCCAAAAATTCAGCCAGAATCAAGGGCATGACATCTTTAAAAGGCCCCTGTCTGCACACAATAATGGCTTACGGCCATACCACCCTGAACACGCCTGATCTCGTCCGATCTCGGAAGCTAAGCAGGGTAGGGCCTGGTTAGTTCTTGGATGCGAGACCGCCTGGGAATACCAGGTGCTCTAAGTTTTTTCATTTTTTTGATCATATGTTTTTTTTTTATCATATAGAGACATATTCACATGTCCAAAAATTCAGCCAGAATCAAGGGCATGACATCTTTAAAAGGCCCCTTTCTGCACACAATAATGGCTTAAGGACATACCACCCTGAACATGTCCGATCTCGGAAGCTAAGCAGCGTCTGGCCTGGTTAGTACTTGGATGGGAGACCGCCTGGGAATACCAGGTGCTGTAAGCTTTTTCATTTTTTTTGATCATATGTTCTTTTTTTATCATATAGAGACATATTCACATGTCCAAAAATTCAGCCAGAATCAAGGGCATGAGATCTTTAAAAGGCCCCTGTCTGCACACAATAACAGCTTACGGCCATACCACCCTGAACACGCCTGATCTCGTCCGATCTCGGAAGCTAAGCAGGGTCGGGCCTGGTTAGTACTTGGATGGGAGACCGCCTGGGAATACCAGGTGCTGTAAGCTTTTTCATTTTTTTTGATCATATGTTTTTTTTATCATATAGAGACATATTCACATGTCCAAAAATTCAGCCAGAATCAAGGGCATGACATCTTTAAAAGGCCCCTTTCTGCATACAATAATGGCTTACGGCCATACCACCCTGAACACGCCCGATCTCGTCCGATCTCGGAAGCTAAGCAGGGTCGGGCCTGGTTAGTACTTGGATGGGAGACCGCCTGGGAATACCAGGTGCTGTAAGCTTTTTCATTTTTTTTGATCATATGTTTTTTTTTATCTTATAGAGACATATTCACATGTCCAAAAATTCAGCCAGAATCAAGGGCATGACATCTTTAAAAGGCCCCTTTCTGCACACAATAATGGCTTACGGCCATACCACCCTGAACAAACCCGATCTCGGAGGCTAAGCGGGGTAGGGCCTGGTTAGTACTTGGATGGGAGACCGCCTGGGAATACCAGGTGCTGTAAGTTTTTTCATTTTTTTGATCATATGTTTTTTTTTGTCATATAGAGACATATTCACATGTCCAAAAATTCAGCCAGAATCAAGGGCATGACATCTTTAAAAGGCCCCTTTCTGCATACAATAATGGCTTACGGCCATACCACCCTGAACACGCCCGATCTCGGAAGCTAAGCAGGGTCGGGCCTGGTTAGTACTTGGATGGGAGACCGCTTGGGAATACCAGGTGCTGTAAGCTTTTTCATTTTTTTGATCATATGTTTTTTTTTATCATATAGAGACATATTCACATGTCCAAAAATTCAGCCAGAATCAAGGGCATGACATCTTTAAAAGGCCCCTCTCTGCACACAATAATGGCTTACGGCCATACCACCCTGAACACGCCTGATCTCGTCCGATCTCGGAAGCTAAGCAGGGTCGGGCCTGGTTAGTACTTGGATGGGAGACCGCCTGGGAATACCAGGTGCTGTAAGCTTTTTCATTTTTTTGATCATATGTTTTTTTTTATCATATAGAGACATATTCACATGTCCAAAAATTCAGCCAGAATCAAGGGCATGATATCTTTAAAAGGCCCCTTTCTGCACACAATAATGCCTTACGTCCATACCACCCTGAACACGCACGATCTCAGAAGCAAAGCAGGGTCGGGCCTGGTTAATACTTGGATGGGAGACCGCCTAGGAATACCAGGTGCTGTAAGCTTTTTCATTTTTTTGATCATATGTTTTTTTTTATCATAGAGAGACATATTCACATGTCCAAAAATTCAGCCAGAATCAAGGGCATGACATCTTTAAAAGGCCCCTGTCTGCACACAATAATGGCTTACGGCCATACCACCCTGAACACGCCTGATCTCGTCCGATCTCGGAAGCTAAGCAGGGTAGGGCCTGGTTAGTTCTTGGATGCGAGACCGCCTGGGAATACCAGGTGCTCTAAGTTTTTTCATTTTTTTGATCATATGTTTTTTTTTTATCATATAGAGACATATTCACATGTCCAAAAATTCAGCCAGAATCAAGGGCATGACATCTTTAAAAGGCCCCTTTCTGCACACAATAATGGCTTAAGGACATACCACCCTGAACTTGTCCGATCTCGGAAGCTAAGCAGCGTCTGGCCTGGTTAGTACTTGGATGGGAGACCGCCTGGGAATACCAGGTGCTGTAAGCTTTTTCATTTTTTTTGATCATATGTTCTTTTTTTATCATATAGAGACATATTCACATGTCCAAAAATTCAGCCAGAATCAAGGGCATGAGATCTTTAAAAGGCCCCTGTCTGCACACAATAACAGCTTACGGCCATACCACCCTGAACACGCCTGATCTCGTCCGATCTCGGAAGCTAAGCAGGGTCGGGCCTGGTTAGTACTTGGATGGGAGACCACCTGGGAATACCAGGTGCTGTAAGCGTTTTCATTTTTTTGATCATATGTTTTTTTTTATCATATAGAGACATATTCACATGTCCAAAAATTCAGCCAGAATCAAGGGCATGACATCTTTAAAAGGCCCCTTTCTGCACACAATAATGGCTTACGGCCAAACCACCCTGAACTCGTCCGATCTTGGAAGCTAAGCAGGGTTGGGCCTGGTTAGTACTTGGATGGGAGACCGCCTGGGAATACCAGACGCTGTAAGCTTTTTTTTATTTTTTTGATCATATGTTTTTTTTTTATCATAGAGAGACATATTCACATGTCCAAAAATTCAGCCAGAATCAAGGGCATGACATCTTTAAAAGGCCCCTGTCTGCAGACAATAATGGCTTACGGCCATACCACCCTGAACACGCCCGATCTCGTTCGATCTCAGAAGCTAAGCAGGGTCGGGCCTGGTTAGTACTTGGATGGGAGACCGCCTGGGAATACCAGGTGCTGTAAGCTTTTTCATTTTTTTGATCATGTTTTTTTTTATCATATAGAGACATATTCACATGTCCAAAAATTCAGCCAGAATCAAGGGCATGACATCTTTAAAAGGCCCCTCTCTGCACACAATAATGGCTTACGGCCATACCACCCTGAACACGCCTGATCTCGTCCGATCTCGGAAGCTAAGCAGGGTCGGGCCTGGTTAGTACTTGGATGGGAGACCGCCTGGGAATACCAAGTGCTGTAAGCTTTTTCATTTTTTTGATCATATGTTTTTTTTTTTTTGTCATATAGAGACATATTCACATGTCCAAAAATTCAGCCAGAATCAAGGGCATAACATCTTTAAAAGGCCCCTGTCTGCACACAATAATGGCTTACGGCCATACCACCCTTAACACGCCCGATCTCGTCCCATCTCGGAAGCTAAGCAGGGTCGGGCCTGGTTAGTACTTGAATGGGAGACCGCCTGGGAATACCAGATGCTCTAAGCTTTTTTTATTTTTTTGATCATATGTTTTTTTTATCATAGAGAGACATATTCACATGTCCACAAATTCAGCCAGAATCAAGGGAATGACATCTTTAAAAGGCCCCTGTCTGCACGCAATAATGGCTTACGGCCATACCACCCTGAACACGCCCGATCTCAGAAGCTAAGCAGGGTCGGGCCTGGTTAGGACTTGGATGGGAGACCATCTGGGAATACCAGGTGCTGTAAGCTTTTTCATTTTTTTGATCATATGTTTTTTTTTTTTATCATATAGAGACATATTCACATGTCCAAAAATTCAGCCAGAATCAAGGGCATGACATCTTTAAAAGGCCCCTGTCTGCACACAATAATGGCTTATGGCCATACCACCCTGAACACGCTTGATCTCGTCCGATCTCTGAAGCTAAGCAGGGTAGGGCCTGGTTAGTACTTGGATGGGAGACCGCCTGGGAATACCAGGTGCTGTAAGCTTTTTCATTTTTTTGATCATATGTTTTTTTTTTATCATATAGAGACATATTCACATGTCCAGAAATTCAGCCAGACTCAAGGGCATGACATCTTTAAAAGGCCCCTTTCTGCGCACAATAACAGCTTACGGCCATACCACCCTTAACACGCCCGATCTCGTCCGATCTCGGAAACTAAGTAGGGTCGTGCCTGGTTAGTACTTGGATGGGAGACCGCCTGGGAATACCAGATGCTGTAAGCTTTTTTATTTTTTTGATCATATGTTTTTTTTGTTTTATCATATAGAGACATATTCACATGTCCAGAAATTCAGCCAGAATCAAGTGCATGACATCTTTAAAAGGCCCCTTTCTGCACACAATAACAGCTTACGGCCATACCACCCTTAACACGCCCGATGTCGTCCGATCTCGGAAACTAAGTAGGGTAGGGCCTGGTTAGTACTTGGATGGGAGACCACCTGGGAATACCAGGTGCTGTAAGCGTTTTCATTTTTTTGATCATATGTTTTTTTTTTATCATATAGAGACATATTCACATGTCCAAAAATTCAGCCAGAATCAAGGGCATGACATCTTTAAAAGGCCCCTGTCTGCACACAATAATGGCTTATGGCCATACCACCCTGAACACGCTTGATCTCGTCCGATCTCTGAAGCTAAGCAGGGTAGGGCCTGGTTAGTACTTGGATGGGAGACCGCCTGGGAATACCAGGTGCTGTAAGCTTTTTCATTTTTTTGATCATATGTTTTTTTTTTATCATATAGAGACATATTCACATGTCCAGAAATTCAGCCAGACTCAAGGGCATGACATCTTTAAAAGGCCCCTTTCTGCGCACAATAACTGCTTACGGCCATACCACCCTTAACACGCCCGATCTCGTCCGATCTCGGAAACTAAGTAGGGTCGTGCCTGGTTAGTACTTGGATGGGAGACCGCCTGGGAATACCAGATGCTGTAAGCTTTTTTATTTTTTTGTTCATATGTTTTTTTTGTTTTATCATATAGAGACATATTCACATGTCCAGAAATTCAGCCAGAATCAAGGGCATGACATCTTTAAAAGGCCCCTTTCTGCACACAATAACAGCTTACGGCCATACCACCCTTAACACGCCCGATGTCGTCCGATCTCGGAAACTAAGTAGGGTAGGGCCTGGTTAGTACTTGGATGGGAGACCACCTGGGAATACCAGGTGCTGTAAGCGTTTTCATTTTTTTGATCATATGTTTTTTTTTATCATATAGAGACATATTCACATGTCCAAAAATTCAGCCAGAATCAAGGGCATGACATCTTTTAAAGGCCCCTGTCTGCACACAATAATGGCTTATGGCCATACCACCCTGAACACGCCTGATCTCGTCCGATCTCGGAAGCCAAGCAGGGTAGGGCCTGGTTAGTACTTGGATGGGAGACCGCCTGGGAATACCAGGTGCTGTAAGCTTTTTCATTTTTTTGATCATATGTTTTTTTTTTATCATATAGAGACATATTCACATGTCCACAAATTCAGCCAGAATCAAGGGCATGACATATTTAAAAGGCCCCTTTTTGCACACAATAAGGGCTTACGGCCATACCACCCTTAACACGACCGATCTCGTCCGATCTCGGAAACTAAGTAGGGTCGTGCCTGGTTAGTACTTGGATGGGAGACCGCCTGGGAATACCAGATGCTGTAAAAGCTTTTTCATTTTTTTTGATCATATGTTTTTTTTATCATATAGAGACATATTCACATGTCCAAAAATTCAGCCAGAATCAAGGGCATGACATCTTTAAAAGGCCCCTGTCTGCACACAATAATGGCTTACGGCCATACCACCCTGAACACGCCCGATCTCGGAAGCTAAGCAAGGTCAGGCCTGGTTAGTACTTGGATGGGAGACCGCCTGGGAATACCAGGTGCTGTAAGCTTTTTCATTTTTTTTGATCATATGTTCTTTTTTTATCATATAGAGACATATTCACATGTCCACAAATTCAGCCAGAATCAAGGGCATGACATCTTTAAAAGGCCCCTGTCTGCACACAATAATGGCTTACGGCCATACCACCCTGAACACGCCCGATCTCGTCCGATCTCGGAAGCTAAGCAGGGTCGGGCCTGGATAGTACTTGGATGGGAGACCACCTGGGAATACCAGGTGCTGTAAGCGTTTTCATTTTTTTGATCATATATTTTTTTTTATCATATAGAGACATATTCACATGTCCAAAAATTCAGCCAGAATCAAGGGCATGACATCTTTAAAAGGCCCCTTTCTGCACACAATAATGGCTTACGGCCATACCACCCTGAACACGCCCGATCTCGTCTGATCTCAGAAGCTAAGCAGGGTCGGGCCTGGTTAGTACTTGGATGGGAGACCGCCTGGGAATACCAGGTGCTGTAAGCTTTTTCATTTTGTTTGATCATATGTTTTTTTTTATCATATAGAGACATATTCACATGTCCAAAAATTCAGCCAGAATCAAGGGCATGACATCTTTAAAAGGCCCCTTTCTGCACACAATAATGGCTTACGGCCATACCACCCTGAACACGCCCGATCTCGTCTGATCTCGGAAGCTAAGCAGGGTCGGGCCTGGTTAGTACTTGGATGGGAGACCTCCTGGGAATACCAGGTGCTGTAAGCTTTTTCATTTTTTTTGATCATATGTTTTTTTTATCATATAGAGACATATTCACATGTCCAAAAATTCAGCCAGAATCAAGGGCATGACATCTTTAAAAGGCCCCTCTCTGCACACAATAATGGCTTACAGCCATATCACCCTGAACACGCCTGATCTCGTCCGATCTCGGAAGCTAAGCCGGGTAGGGCCTGGTTAGTACTTGGATGGGAGACCGCCTGGGAATACCAGGTGCTGTAAGTTTTTTCATTTTTTTGATCATATGTTTTTTTTTTTATCATATAGAGACATATTCACATGTCCAAAAATTCAGCCAGAATCAAGGGCATGACATCTTTAAAAGGCGCCTTTCTGCACACAATAATGGCTTACGGCCAAACCACCCTGAACACGCCCGATCTCGTCTGATCTCGGAAGCTAAGCAGGGTCGGGCCTGGTTAGTACTTGGATGGGAGACCGCCTGGGAATACCAGGTGCTGTAAGCTTTTTCATTTTTTTTGATCATATGTTTTTTTTATCATATAGAGACATATTCACATGTCCAAAAATTCAGCCAGAATCAAGGGCATGACATCTTTAAAAGGCCCCTGTCTGCACACAATAATGGCTTACGGCCATACCACCCTGAACACGCCCGATCTCGGAAGCTAAGCAAGGTCAGGCCTGGTTAGTACTTGGATGGGAGACCGCCTGGGAATACCAGGTGCTGTAAGCTTTTTCATTTTTTTGATCATATGTTTTTTTTTTTTCATATAGAGACATATTCACATGTCCAAAAATTCAGCCAGAATCAAGGGCATGACATCTTTAAAAGGCCCCTTTCTTCACACAGTAATGACTTATGGCCATACCACCCTGAACAAGCCCGATGTCGTCCGATCTCGGAAGCTAAGCAGGGTCGGGCCTGGTTAGTACTTGGATGGGAGACCGCCTGGGAATACCAGGTGCTGTAAGCTTTTTCATTTTTTTGATGATATGTTTTTTTTTATCATATAGAGACATATTCACATGTCCAAAAATTCAGCCAGAATCAAGGGCATGACATCTTTAAAAGGCCCCTGTCTGCACACAATAATGGCTTACGGCCATACCACCCTGAACTCGTCCGATCTCGGAAGCTAAGCATGGTCGGGCCTGGTTAGTACTTGGATGGGAGACCGCCTGGGAATACCAGGTGCTGTAAGCTTTTTCATTTTGTTTGATCATATGTTTTTTTTTATCATATAGAGACATATTCACATGTCCAAAAATTCAGCCAGAATCAAGGGCATGACATCTTTAAAAGGCCCCTTTCTGCACACAATAATGGCTTAAGGACATACCACCCTGAACTTGTCCGATCTCGGAAGCTAAGCAGCGTCTGGCCTGGTTAGTACTTGGATGGGAGACCGCCTGGGAATACCAGGTGCTGTAAGCTTTTTCATTTTTTTTGATCATATGTTCTTTTTTTATCATATAGAGACATATTCACATGTCCAAAAATTCAGCCAGAATCAAGGGCATGAGATCTTTAAAAGGCCCCTGTCTGCACACAATAACAGCTTACGGCCATACCACCCTGAACACGCCTGATGTCGTCTGATCTCGGAAGCTAAGCAGGGTAGGGCCTGGTTAGTACTTGGATGGGAGACCGCCTGGGAATACCAGGTGCTGTAAGCTTTTTCATTTTTTTGATCATATGTTTTTTTTTTATCATATAGAGACATATTCACATGTCCAAAAATTCAGCCAGAATCAAGGGCATAACATCTTTAAAAGGCCCCTTTCTGCACACAATAATGGCTTACGGCCATACCACCCTTAACACGCCCGATCTCGTCCCATCTCGGAAGCTAAGCAGGGTCAACTTTTATCAATCAATCAATCAACTTTTATTTGTATAGCGTCAACTCATAACAAGTGTTATCTCGAGACACTTTACAAGAAGCAGGTAAAATACCTTACTCATTGTCTGTTAACATTACAAAAGAGCAGGTAAAAGACCTTACTCATTGTTATGTTACAAAAAGCAGGTAAAGGACCTTACTTATTGCTATGTTACAAAGATCCGGCCTATCCATCATGAGCACTTTAGCAAAGCAGCAAAAGTTACAGTGGTAAGAAAAAACTGCCTTATTAAAAGGCAGAAATCTTCGGCCGGATCCCCGGCTCATGACGAAACAGTCTTCACAGGCCTAGACTGCGCCGGGCTTGGAAAGGGATAGGGGGAGAGATGGGATAAGATGCAGGAAGAGGGATAGAGAGCAAGGGGGTGGGGGGAGGTAGACCGTCCATCAGCAATCCGGTGGGGAGGGGAGGGGGTGTGGGGGGTTGTTCTGGCAGGCCGCCAACCCACGATCCGGTGGGGAGGGGGTAGTGGTGGGGTGGGGGTTGTTCTGGCAAGCCGTCAACCGATGATCTTGAGGAGCCTAGGGGAGCTCAAGAGCTCCCAGGAAAGTAGGTGGTTAGTGACTGAGATTTATAGATAGATACATGCAGTAATATGATGTACTGTATATGCATAGAGAGAGAGAGAGAGAGAGAGAGAGAGAGAGAGAGAGAGGAGCTCAAGGTGCCAGTTCCCCCGGTAGTCTAAGCCTATAGCAGCATAACTAAGAGCTGGTCTACACCAGCACCAGCCCTAACTATAAGATTTATCAAAAAGGAAAGTTTTAAGTCTAATCTTAAAAATACAGACTGTGTCTGCCTCCTGGACCCCGGCTGGAAGGCGGTTCCAGAGGAGAGGAGCCCGATAACTGAAGGCTTTACCCCCCATAGTACACTTGGAGACTGTAGGTACCACCAGCAGGCCTGCACTCCGGGACCGCAACGCTCTCAAGGGACAGTACGGCACTAGTAGCTCCTTAAGATAAGATGGTGCCTGGCCATTTAGAGCTTTGTAGGTGAGAAGAAGGATCTTGAATTCTATTCTAGACTGTATAGGGAGCCAGTGCAGAGAAGCCGGGACAGGAGTAATGTGGTCCCATTTCCTGGTTCTGGTCAGTACACGAGCTGCAGCATTCTGGACCCGTTGAAGAGTCTTTAGAGATTTGCCAGAGCACCCTGACAAAAGAGAGTTACAATAATCCAGTCTGGAGGTAACAAATGCATGAACTAGTTTTTCTGCATCACTTTGCGACAGGATATTCCTGATCTTGGATATATTACGAAGGTGAAAGTAGGCTGTTCTTGAAACTTGACTGATGTGAGAGCTAAAAGACATATCTTGATCAAAAATAACTCCTAGATTCCTAACAGTGGTGCTAGATGCCAGGCTGATGTCATTAAGGACAGTCACATCACTAGAAAAAGTCTCTCTGAGGTTCTTAGGGCCTAGCACAATAACTTCAGTCTTGTCTGAGTTAAGTAGCAAAAAATTTCTGGTCATCCAGGTCCTAACGTCCTTAAGGCATGTTTCTAGCTGACATAACTGACTGGTACCATCGGGCTTCATTGATACATAAAGCTGAGTATCATCTGCATAACAATGAAACTGTATGGAGTGTTTCCTCATAATATTTCCCAGAGGAAGCATATATAATGTAAAAAGAATTGGTCCAAGCACTGAACCTTGTGGGACTCCATGGCAAACTTTAGTGTGCATAGAGGACTCATCATTAACATGTACAAACTGAGATCGGTCTGATAAGTAGGATTCAAACCAACTTAAAGCAGTCCCTGTAATTCCAAGCAAATGCTCCAGTCTGTACAACAGGATCCGATGGTCAATGGTGTCAAAAGCAGCACTAAGATCTAACAAGACGAGCACAGACAGAAGTCCCCTGTCTGAGGCTAGAAGTAGATCGTTTGTAACTCTAACTAGTGCAGTCTCAGTGCTATGGTGGACTCTAAATCCTGACTGGAACTCTTCAAATAAACTGTTGTCATGGAGAAAGTCACACAGCTGTTTAGCTACCACCTTCTCCAGGATCTTCGAGATAAAAGGAAGGTTGGATATAGGTCTGTAGTTAGCCAGAGTTCCTGAGTCCAGAGTAGGCTTTTTAAGTAGAGGTTTGATTACCGCTACTTTAAATGTCTGTGGTACATAGCCTGCCAGTAAAGACATATTGATCATATCTAATATGGAGTTGCTAACTAAGGGAAAGACTTCCTTAAACAGCTTGGTTGGGATTGGGTCCAAAATACAGGTTGACGGTTTCGATGCAGAAAAAATGGAATGTAGCTCTGAAAGGTCGATTGGAGAAAAACAGTCGAGACTAATATCTGGTCCTGGAACTGTCTCTGCCGCAACAGACGTATCTGCACCAGGTAAGGGCAGGAGGTTACCAATTTTGTCTCTGATGTCTAGAACTTTGTTGTTGAAAAAGCTAAGGAAATCATTACTGCTGAGGGCTAGAGGAATACAAGGCTCAATGGAGCCATGACTCTCTGTCAGCCTGGCTACAGTGCTGAAAAGGTATCTAGGATTGCCTTTGTTTTCCTCGATTAGAGAGGAGTAGTAGGCAGCTCGGGCGTGACGTAGAGCCTTCATATATCTTCTATGACTATCCTGCCAGAAAAAACGAGATTCTACCGTTTTGGTCGAACGCCATATTCTTTCAAAATTCCGTGATGATTGTTTCAGAGTACGGGTTTCTGAGTTGAACCATGGAGCCACTCTCCGCCGCTTGACAACCTTCTGTTTCAGGGGAGCAATCGAATCCAGAGTAACTCTCAGCGAATCCACTACACTATCAACAAACTGATCTAGCTGAGAGGGACTAAAGCTATCGTAAGAGTTTCCAACTGGGTTGAAACACGGTACTGAATCAAAAACAGCTGAAATAGCTTCCTTAAATCTAGCCACAGCACTATCCGACAAACTTCTAGAAAGCACACCTCTTCCAGGCAGAGGTAATTCTAGTAGGACAAAATCAAATGTAATAAAAAAATGGTCTGATAGCAGAGGATTTTCTAGGAAAACTGTAAGGTTATGGATTTCAATTCCATAAGCTAAAACAAGATCCAGGGTGTGGTTAAAATGATGAGTAGGTTCGTTTACACCCTGGGTGAAACCAATAGAGTCTAATAGTGACATGAAAGCTGTGCTCAGGCTATCATTTTCAACATCCACATGGATATTGAAGTCACCTACAACAATTATTCTATCACTGCTAAGGACTAAGTCTGATAAAAATTCTGCAAACTCAGATAAAAACTCAGAATATGGGCCAGGAGGGCGGTAAACTACAGCAACTAGAACTGGCTGAAAGGTTCTTGAGACTGGATGTGGAAGACTAAGAACAAGGCTTTCAAAAGAAGAAAAATTCAGCTTTGGTCGAGGGTTAACTAAAAGACTGGAATTAAAAATAGCTGCTACTCCACCACCTCGTCCGGTGTCTCGAGGTATATGAGTATTAAAATGACTGGGAGGAGTGGATTCATTCAAACTAACATATTCATCTCGACACAGCCAGGTTTCAGTCAAAAAAAGTAAATCAATGTGCTGATCTGATATCAGATCATTCACTAAAAGAGACTTGGATGCTAAGGACCTAATGTTCAAAAGTCCGCAGTGAATCCTTCGATCTTGTAGCAAAATCGTATTCGTAGTTTTGATTCTAATCAGATTCTGATGATTCACGCCGTTTGGATGACTTATAAAAACGCGTTTGGGCCGGGGGACAGACACAGTACCTATAGTATAACTACAGTTCGATTCAGAATTACAGCTATAGTGACTGGGAGACAGATCTAAGGGAGGCGCAGAGAAGTGTGTAAGACTGCAGCTCTGCCTCCTGGTCTGAACTCTGAGTTGTTGTCAGGGTTTTGGACTAATAACCTCTGCTATGTTTCTAGATAATAGAGCTGCACCGTCCAAAGTGGGATGGATGCCGTCTCTAGCTAGCAGACCAGGTTTTCCCCAAAAAGACTGCCAGTTATCTATGAAGCCCACATCGTGTGCTGGACACCACCTCGACAGCCAGCGGTTGAGTGATGACATGCGGCTATACATGTCATCACTGGTCTGATTTGGGAGGGGTCCAGAGAACACTACGGAGTCCGACATCGTC
>NW_026870139.1:70000-115000 GCF_963584025.1 Labrus mixtus
ATATTCACATGTCCAAAAATTCAGCCAGAATCAAGGGCATGACATCTTTAAAAGGCCCCTGTCTGCACACAATAATGGCTTATGGCCATACCACCCTGAACACGCCTGATCTCGTCCGATCTCGGAAGCTAAGCAGGGTAGGGCCTGGTTAGTACTTGGATGGGAGACCGCCTGGGAATACCAGGTGCTGTAAGCTTTTTCATTTTTTTGATCATATGTTCTTTTTTTATCATATAGAGACATATTCACATGTCCAAAAATTCAGCCAGAATCAAGGGCATGAGATCTTTAAAAGGCCCCTGTCTGCACACAATAACAGCTTACGGCCATACCACCCTGAACACACCTGATCTCGTCCGATCTCGGAAGCTAAGCAGAGTCGGGCCTGGTTAGTACTTGGATGGGAGACCGCCTGGGAATACCAGGTGCTGTAAGCTTCTTCATTTTTTTGATCATATGTTTTTTTTTTTATCATATAGAGACATATTCACATGTCCAAAAATTCAGCCAGAATCAAGGGCATAACATCTTTAAAAGGCCCCTCTCTGCACACAATAATGGCTTACGGCCATACCACCCTTAACACGCCCGATCTCGTCCCATCTCGGAAGCTAAGCAGGGTCGGGCCTGGTTAGTACTTGAATGGGAGACCGCCTGGGAATACCAGATGCTGTAAGCTTTTTTATTTTTTTGATCATATGTTTTTTTTATCATAGAGAGACATATTCACATGTCCACAAATTCAGCCAGAATCAAGGGCATGACATCTTTAAAAGGCCCCTGTCTGCACACAATAATGGCTTACGGCCATACCACCCTGAACACGCCCCTTTTGCTGTCAGAGTTTGTGTGGTGCTGAAGGAGAGCTGACGTGTCAGTACTGAGCAGGACAGCTGGACTAATTTGTTTGTTTTTTGGATGCGCTTTGGATTTATTTAAATACCTCAGATTTTGAGTGAATGTCCCCCAGCAGTCACTGACTGTTAGGGGGATCGTTTTTCTTTTCACCTTTTTTTCCTGTTTTTTTTCCACAATTTTGTGAAGAATTTTTGTTTTTTGTGAATGTTTGCTCGTATGTCGCGAGCAAACTCACACGGTCGGATCACAAAGATGACAGGACCACGGACTGGAGAGATGGAAAAAGGAAAAGAGAACGGACAACAACGTGAACAAACAAACATGGCACTGAAACAAAGGAATGGATTAAACGACAACGAGAAGAACGACGGACAAAAAGGACGGATGAAAACGGCAAATGAAACAGGGAACGGAATGGATGACGGAGAGAGAGGAAGAGAGAGGAGCGGCGGGCTGATTGCTCCGCATGCAGAGAATGGGAGAGGTGGCGAGAGAGCAGAAAAAGAGGAAGCAAAAGTGTCTTTTGAGAGAAAACTAACACTAAACATTGAAATGGTGGGAGACAAAGTTCCTCTAAATCACGTCATGAGCAACATAAAAATGATCTGTGGGGGCCTGCTGGCGTGCAGAACCCTGGGACCTGAAAAACTGGAGGTGACGGTGAGCAACATTAAAGGAAAGGAAAGGCTGCTGGATGGATTTAAAATCGGAGAGACCAGAGTCGTGGCGAGAGAACTAAATAATGATGAGCTGGTGGTGTCTTTTTTAAACCTGCCAGCGTATATCACAGATGAAGAAATAGTTTGGAAGCTGACGGGATGGGGAGTGAAACCGACATCACCAATAAAACGCAGAATGTGGCCTGGAACAATGATAGCTGACAGAACGAGGTTTGTCCGGGTCAGATTTAATGACCAGGTACAGTCACTCCCTTACTCCACAAAGTTTAACACTGTGATGGGGAACGAATACTTTAGAGTAATACATGATAGACAACAAAAAGTGTGCAGGATGTGCATCCAGCCGGGACACATCCTGAGAAAGTGTCCAGAATTTATGTGCCACAACTGTGGGGTGCAGGGACACTTTGCGCGAGAGTGCAGCGCGAACAGCACAAAATGCACAAACTGTAAAAAAAGAGAAAATGAATGTGAGTGTGAGAACGGAGAGGAAAGCAAGAACGAGGTGGAGGAGGTGTACGAGGATGAAGACGAGGCGGAGGAGGTGTACGAGGAGGAGGCGGAGGAGAAGGAGGTGATCGGAGCAAGCAGGAAGGAGATCAGAGAAGACGAGAACAGTGACGGAGAAATGGAGCAGAGCGGAGAGAGCGGAGGAGAACGGGCGTCAGAGTGCGAGCTGGAGACGCCGGAGCTGGCTGGAGAGGGAGGACAGCAGAAGCAGCGAAAAACGAGCGAGAGAGGGAAAAAAGGAGACGGAAGGGACGTGGCAGAAGACCCGGGGGTAAGCATGAGCACAGAGGGGAGGGAGATGCCTGAGAGTGGTGTTGGACAGGCGGGAGGGAGAAAAATCACGCTAAATAATACGGGTAAAAGCACCAGTCCCAATGAAACGGACAGCGAAATGGATGTGAGTGAACTGGCGAGTGCGCAAAAAAGACTAAGTCTTGGACAACGAAAAAAGTTGGTGAAAAAATTGAAATGTAAGGACAAATAATGACTGACAATAACCCCTGTAAATCCGTTTTTTTTGTTTTTATTTTTATGATAATGGCCTTTAATTTATTTTCGATAAACGTGAATGGACTAAGGAACAAAGAAAAAAGACATGCGATTCTCTCCTTGCAGAATGACGTTTTGTGCCTGCAGGAGACCAGGTGGGATGATTCCCTGGTGGAAGACATAAAAAAAGACTTTGTGGGCCATATTTTCTGCTCCAATGGCACGTCGAGGGCGAGAGGAGTGGCGGTTTTAGTCAAAACGGGTCGGGTAACAGGGGTAAATTTGGTTTATGGAGACAAAGAAGGAAGAATAATAGTAATAGACTGTGTGTATGAAACGAAAAATATAAGAATCATAAATATATATGCACCGAATGGAGAAAAAGAAAGGAAAACATTCTTCATTGCAATAAGCAAATGGTGGGAAAGGAATTGTATAATAATCGGTGACTTTAATGTGGCGATGACACCCACCGATGTGTCAAAAAATAATGTGTTTAAGGGGGATGTGAGCAGGGGGACACTTAAAGATATAATGATAACGAAACAATGCATTGATATTTGGAGATTGCTACATCCATGGGAGAGGGTGTTCTCCAGGAGACAAATTGTACTGAATAGATTAAAACAATCTAGAATAGATTATGCTTTGGTGACATGCGAGGTAGTGAGGTGGATTAAAGAAGTTGAATATAAAACTAATATGTGGAGCGATCACGCTGGAATAGAAATCACGTTTAGAAAAGAAACGAATGTACGTAAAGGAGGGATATGGTGCTTTAATGCAAGCTTGCTGGATGATGGAATGTTTGTGAAAAGTATGGAAAGATTGTTGAATGATGTGGGATATGAGTGGAATGAGAGTGAAGATATGAATGTGTGGTGGGATAGTGTAAAAGTCAGAATTAAAAAAAAGTGTATCAATTATAGTAAAGAGAAAAAGTGGAGAGAAAATAGAAAGGAAGAGAATTTGAGAAAACAACTAAGTGAGGAAATAGCATCGCTTGACAGTGTAGATAATGTAGATGTCGAAAAATACATACATTTAAAAGAACAGTTGGGAGTGATTGAACTTAAAAAGAGTAGGGGTGCAGCCATTAGGAGTAAAATACAATATATGTATGAGGGGGAGAGGAGTACAGCCTTTTTTTTAGGTCTGGAAAAACAAAAACAAAAAAGAACAGAAATAAACGAATTATTAAATGAAGCAGGTAAAAGTGTGACAGATAAAAAGGGAATTTTAGAAATAGTAAAGGGCTATTATGAAAGCCTGTTTTCGAGACAGGAGTGTGATAGCGTGAGTGTGAACAGAGCTTTGGGTGCCTTAAAGAAAAAACTAAGCGAGGACGATAAAATGTGGTGTGATTGTGTTGTTTACAGAGGGAGAAATCAGAAGTGCTTTAGAGGGGTTAAACAAAAACAAAAGTCCTGGGAGCGATGGCCTAACTGCGGAATTCTACCAAGCTTTCAAAGAGCAGCTGGTGCCCTTGGTGAACAAATTGAGTAAATATATGGAAAAAGTGAAACATATACCAAAAAGTTTAGGGGAAGGGGTGGTTACTATTTTTTACAAAAACAAGGGGGACAATAAAAATCTGGACAACTACAGACCAATCAGCCTACTCAACACAGACTACAAAATCATAGCGAAAACAATAGCCAATAGAATCAGGGAGGTAATAGGAACAATCATAGAACAAAAACAATCATACAGTATACCAAACAGAGACATAGCAGACTCAATAATTTCAATAAAACAGACGGTCAGGGATATGGAAGGGGAGGGGGGAATATGGCTAGGGATTGATTTAAATAAAGCTTTTGACAGAGTAGATCACGGGTTCATGGGGAAGGTGTTAGAGAAGTTTGGATTCGGGGAGAGAATGAGAGAATGGATAAATATGTTGTATACAGGAGCGGAAAGCAAGATAAAATGTAACGGGGAACTAACTGATTCTTTTAAAATATCAAGGTCAGTGAGACAAGGATGTCCGATGTCAGCGCTGTTGTACAGCTTGGTAGCAGAGCCGCTGGCAGCACTGATATCGGAAGACGTAAACATAAAAGGTATAGGTAAGGAAAACGTAAAAATAATACAGTATGCAGATGACGTGAATATAATGGTAAAAGGAGAGGAGGATATAGAATTGATATTAAAACATGTACAAACTTATGAAAGAGCATCTGGGGCAAAAGTAAATGAAAATAAGTCAGAAATTATGTTACTAGGTAAGGAATCCAATCTAGTTAATAAGTGGGGATTTAAAACGGTGTGTGAGAGAAGAAAAGTGTTGGGAGTGAATATGGGGAAAAATGAGAATGAATGTGATGATGTAACATGGAAAGAGGTGGTGGGTAAAATTAAAAAAACATTGAATTTGTGGAAAGCGAGGGGTCTATTGTTGAGAGGAAGGGTAGCCGTAACAAATGCTCTCGTGTTGTCCAAAGTGAATCATGCGCTGAGTACTTGTACGCTTCCGGACTGGGCCTTTAAGGAGATTTCAAAGACCATTAGGGACTTTATTTGGAAAAACAAAGCAGCGAGTATAGCTCACAAAACAATAATAGGGGCTAAAGATCAGGGGGGGCTAGCTTTGATTGATTTACTTACAAAAAAAGTAGCACTAAGAGTCAAATTGATAGGCAAATTTATGGACCAGAACCGGAACGTAGTTTGGAAAAACCACTTCAAACAATATCTGTGCAGTTTTGGACTCTACAACGAGGACAACCTGTACCAGATCAATAACCTGGATTCATTTAAACACTTGCCACGGTTTTTCCAGGAAGTACTCAGTGCGTGGTATCAGGTTTCATCCTGGACTGTACCAGAGTGCGGAACGAGAGGGTCAGTGCTACGACTGCCCTTCCTCTCGAGCCCGTATTTTAAAAATGGGGAGAGGGTAATTAAGTGTGAAGCTATGTCGAAAGCGGGATATATTAGAATAAGGGATTTACTGAACTGTGGGGGGGATTTTGATTTACAAATGGTGGTGAGGGGTTTAAAAAATAAAGGGTGTGTGTGCAGAAAGGATGTGATTGAGAGAGTGTTTGCAAATGTAAAATTGTCTTTGTCGAGCGAATGGGAAAAATTAATCAAAGAGAAGGAGGGAGTGATGCAGGACGATGTGGGGGGGATCTCCCTGTGCCTAGGGGAGAAGAAACACAACATTACAGATGTCACTACAAAAATTTGGTATAGGTGCGCAATCACACATAGAATACAGAAACCCACATCCGAAGTAAAATGGACAGACACATACCCGGACATAACAAGCAACATGATATGGAAGAACATTAACATTCCGCATACACCACATGCAATATTTGACCTAGATTTCAAACTGAGGCACAGGAGGATCTTCACCTGCATCGTCCTGCATCAGATCCATAAGGAGAGGTATGAAAGAAAGTGTTGTGTATGTGAAAGTACGGATGAGGATTTAATACATTTGTTTGTTACGTGTGGGGAATTGGTTTATTTTTGGGGAAAAATAAGAGAAATGTTGGGGAAATGCAGTAAGAATGAGTGTTGGAATGAAAGGGGGTGGGAATTGTCGGTGTTGTTGGGGGTGGGAACAAAACAAAAAAATCACAATGTAATGAATATAATTTTGGCTTTTGCAAGAAAAGCGGTTTTTAACAGAAGGAATTATGCACTGTATGAAAGTAAGAAAATGAATGTGTGGAGAATGTTTGTGAATGAATGGAAAGCACATCTTAAATTGTTGTACATAGCGAATGAGAGTGAGTTTGTGAGAATGTTTGTGGAAGGTGCGAATGTGTGTAGAGTAAATGAGGAGGGAATTATGTGGGATGTCTAAATTATTTTGTTTTTGTTTTTTTGGTACGAGGGCTTCTTTTTTGGTCATGGGGAAAATGGGTGATTTGATTTGGTGTTTTTTTTTTTTCTCAGTGGTTTTTTGAGAATACTGTGGGGTTTTTGTATGTTTTTGTGGTTTGTTTTCAGAGGGGTGTTTGCTTTGGGGGAGGGACTCAGAAGAGTTGTCATGAGTTGGGGGTATCAGGGGTGGTTTGAGTTTTTTTTTCTGATGCTATGTTTTTATTGTTTTTAGGGTGCCGTTTGCGTCAGAGGGGAGGTTTAATTTAGAGGGTGTATGTATTGTAATAGCATTTGTTGTAAATGATGTGAAAGAATTATAAATGTTTTTGTAATTTTAATAATAAAAGATAAAAAAAAAAAAAACACGCCTGATCTCGTCCGATCTCGGAAGCTAAGCAGGGTAGGGCCTGGTTAGTACTTGGATGGGAGACCGCCTGGGAATACCAGGTGCTGTGAGTTTTTTCATTTCTTTGATCATATGTTTTTTTTTTATCATAAAGAGACATATTCACATGTCCAAAAATTCAGCCAGAATCAAGGGCATGACATCTTTAAAAGGCCCCTTTCTGCACACAATAATGGCTTACGGCCATACCACCCTGAACATGCCTGATCTCGTCCGATCTCGGAGGCTAAGCGGGGTAGGGCCTGGTTAGTACTTGGATGGGAGACCGCCTGGGAATACCAGGTGCTGTAAGTTTTTTCATTTTTTTGATCATATGTTTTTTTTTTATCATATAGAGACATATTCACATGTCCAAAAATTCAGCCAGAATCAAGGGCATGACATCTTTAAAAGGCCCCTTTCTGCATACAATAATGGCTTACGGCCATACCACCCTGAACACGCCCGATCTCGGAAGCTAAGCAGGGTCGGGCCTGGTTAGTACTTGGATGGGAGACCGCCTGGGAATACCAGGTGCTGTAAGCTTTTTCATTTTTTTGATCATATGTTTTTTTTTATCATATAGAGACATATTCACATGTCCAAAAATTCAGCCAGAATCAAGGGCATGACATCTTTAAAAGGCCCCTTTGTGCATACAATAATGGCTTAAGGACATACCACCCTGAACTCGTCCGATCTCAGAAGCTAAGCAGGGTCAGGCCTGGTTAGTACTTGGATGGGAGACCGCCTGGGAATACCAGGTGCTGTAAGCTATTTAATTTTTTTTGATCATATAATTTTTTTTTATCATATAGAGACATATTCACATGTCCAAAAATTCAACCAGAATCAAGGGCATGACATCTTTAAAAGGCCCCTTTCTGCACACAATAATGGCTTACAGTCAAACCACCCTGAACTCGTCCGTTCTCGTCCGATCTCGGAAACTAAGCAGGGTCGGGCCTCGTTAGTACTTGGATGGGAGACCGCCTGTGGAATACCAAATGCTGTAAGCTGTTTCATTTTTTTGATCATATGTTTTTTTTTTTATCATATAGAGACATATTCACATGTCCAAAAATTCAGCCAGAATCAAGGGCATGACATCTTTAAAAGGCCCCTTTCTGCACACAATAATGGCTTACGGCCAAACCACCCTGAACTCGTCCAATCTTGGAAGCTAAGCAGGGTCGGGCCTGGTTAGTACTTGGATGGGAGACCGCCTGGGAATACCAGGTGCTGTAAGCTTTTTCATTTTTTTGATCATGTTTTTTTTTATCATATAGAGACATATTCACATGTCCAAAAATTCAGCCAGAATCAAGGGCATGACATCTTTAAAAGGCCCCTCTCTGCACACAATAATGGCTTACGGCCATACCACCCTGAACACGCCTGATCTCGTCCGATCTCGGAAGCTAAGCAGGGTCGGGCCTGGTTAGTACTTGGATGGGAGACCGCCTGGGAATACCAGGTGCTGTAAGCTTTTTCATTTTTTTGATCATATGTTTTTTTTTATCATATAGAGACATATTCACATGTCCAAAAATTCAGCCAGAATCAAGGGCATGATATCTTTAAAAGGCCCCTTTCTGCACACAATAATGCCTTACGTCCATACCACCCTGATCTCGTCCGATCTCAGAAGCTAAGCAGGGTCGGGCCTGGTTAATACTTGGACGGGAGACCGCCTAGGAATACCAGGTGCTGTAAGCTTTTTCATTTTTTTGATCATATGTTTTTTTTTATCATAGAGAGACATATTCACATGTCCAAAAATTCAGCCAGAATCAAGGGCATGACATCTTTAAAAGGCCCCTTTCTGCACACAATAACGGCTTACGGCCATACCACCCTTAACACGCCCGATCTCGTCCGATCTCGGAAACTAAGTAGGGTCGTGCCTGGTTAGTACTTGGATGGGAGACCGCCTGGGAATACCAGACGCTGTAAGCTTTTTCATTTTTTTTGATCATATGTTTTTTTTATCATATAGAGACATATTCACATGTCCAAAAATTCAGCCAGAATCAAGGGCATGACATCTTTAAAAGGCCCCTCTTTGCACACAATAATGGCTTATGGCCATACCACCCTGAACACGCCTGATCTCGTCCGATCTCGGAAGCTAAGCAGGGTAGGGCCTGGTTAGTACTTGGATGGGAGACCGCCTGGGAATACCAGACGCTGTAAGCTTTTTTTATATTTTTGATCATATGTTTTTTTTTATCATATAAAGACATATTCACATGTCCAAAAATTCAGCCAGAATCAAGGGCATGACATCTTTAAAAGGCCCCTTTCTGCACACAATAACGGCTTACGGCCATACCACCCTTAACACGCCCGATCTCGTCCGATCTCGGAAACTAAGTAGGGTCGTGCCTGGTTAGTACTTGGATGGGAGACCGCCTGGGAATACCAGACGCTGTAAGCTTTTTCATTTTTTTTGATCATATGTTTTTTTTATCATATAGAGACATATTCACATGTCCAAAAATTCAGCCAGAATCAAGGGCATGACATCTTTAAAAGGCCCCTCTTTGCACACAATAATGGCTTATGGCCATACCACCCTGAACACGCCTGATCTCGTCCGATCTCGGAAGCTAAGCAGGGTAGGGCCTGGTTAGTACTTGGATGGGAGACCGCCTGGGAATACCAGACGCTGTAAGCTTTTTTTATATTTTTGATCATATGTTTTTTTTTATCATATAAAGACATATTCACATGTCCAAAAATTCAGCCAGAATCAAGGGCATGACATCTTTAAAAGGCCCCTGTCTGCACACAATAATGGCTTATGGCCATACCACCCTGAACACGCTTGATCTCGTCCGATCTCGGAAGCTAAGCAGGGTAGGGCCTGGTTAGTACTTGGATGGGAGACCGCCTGGGAATACCAGGTGCTGTAAGCTTTTTCATTTTTTTGATCATATGTTTTTTTTTTATCATATAGAGACATATTCACATGTCCAAAAATTCAGCCAGAATCAAGGGCATGACATCTTTAAAAGGCCCCTCTCTGCACACAATAATGGCTTATGGCCATACCACCCTGAACACGCCTGATCTCGTCCGATCTCGGAAGCTAAGCAGGGTAGGGCCTGGTTAGTGCTTGGATGGGAGACCGCCTGGGAATACCAGACGCTGTAAGCTTTTTTTATATTTTTGATCATATGTTTTTTTTTTATCATAGAGAGACATATTCACATGTCCAAAAATTCAGCCAGAATCAAGGGCATGACATCTTTAAAAGGCCCCTGTCTGCAGACAATAACGGCTTACGGCCATACCACCCTGAACACGCCCGATCTTGTTCGATCTCAGAAGCTAAGCAGGGTCGGGCCTGGTTAGTACTTGGATGGGAGACCGCCTTGGAATACCAGGTGCTTTAAGCTTTTTCATTTTTTTGATCATATGTTTTTTTTTTATCATATAGAGACATATTCACATGTCCAAAAATTCAGCCAGAATCAAGGGCATGACATCTTTAAAAGGCCCCTCTCTGCACACAATAATGGCTAACGGCCATACAACCCTGAACACGCCTGATCTCGTCCGATCTCGGAAGCTAAGCAGGGTCGGGCCTGGTTAGTACTTGGATGGGAGACCGCCTGGGAATACCAGGTGCTGTAAGCTTTTTCATTTTTTTGATCATATGTTTTTTTTTATCATATAGAGACATATTCACATGTCCAAAAATTCAGCCAGAATCAAGGGCATGATATCTTTAAAAGGCCCCTTTCTGCACACAATAATGCCTTACGTCCATACCACCCTGAACACGCCCGATCTCAGAAGCAAAGCAGGGTCGGGCCTGGTTAATACTTGGATGGGAGACCGCCTAGGAATACCAGGTGCTGTAAGCTTTTTCATTTTTTTGATCATATGTTTTTTTTTATCATAGAGAGACATATTCACATGTCCAAAAATTCAGCCAGAATCAAGGGCATGACATCTTTAAAAGGCCCCTGTCTGCACACAATAATGGCTTACGGCCATACCACCCTGGACACGCCTGATCTCGTCCGATCTCGGAAGCTAAGCAGGGTAGGGCCTGGTTAGTTCTTGGATGCGAGACCGCCTGGGAATACCAGGTGCTGTAAGTTTTTTCATTTTTTTGATCATATGTTTTTTTTTTATCATATAGAGACATATTCACATGTCCAAAAATTCAGCCAGAATCAAGGGCATGACATCTTTAAAAGGCCCCTTTCTGCACACAATAATGGCTTAAGGACATACCACCCTGAACTTGTCCGATCTCGGAAGCTAAGCAGCGTCTGGCCTGGTTAGTACTTGGATTGGAGACCGCCTGGGAATACCAGGTGCTGTAAGCTTTTTCATTTTTTTTGATCATATGTTCTTTTTTTATCATATAGAGACATATTCACATGTCCAAAAATTCAGCCAGAATCAAGGGCATGAGATCTTTAAAAGGCCCCTGTCTGCAGACAATAATGGCTTACGGCCATACCACCCTGAACACGCCCGATCTCGTTCGATCTCAGAAGCTAAGCAGGGTCGGGCCTGGTTAGTACTTGGATGGGAGACCGCCTGGGAATACCAGGTGCTGTAAGCTTTTTCATTTTTTTGATCATGTTTTTTTTATCATATAGAGACATATTCACATGTCCAAAAATTCAGCCAGAATCAAGGGCATGACATCTTTAAAAGGCCCCTCTCTGCACACAATAATGGCTTACGGCCATACCACCCTGAACACGCCTGATCTCGTCCGATCTCGGAAGCTAAGCAGGGTCGGGCCTGGTTAGTACTTGGATGGGAGACCGCCTGGGAATACCAGGTGCTGTAAGCTTTTTCATTTTTTTGATCATATGTTTTTTTTTATCATATAGAGACATATTCACATGTCCAAAAATTCAGCCAGAATCAAGGGCATGATATCTTTAAAAGGCCCCTTTCTGCACACAATAATGCCTTACGTCCATACCACCCTGAACACGCCCGATCTCAGAAGCAAAGCAGGGTCGGGCCTGGTTAATACTTGGATGGGAGACCGCCTGGGAATACCAGGTGCTGTAAGCTTTTTCATTTTTTTGATCATATGTTTTTTTTTATCATATAGAGACATATTCACATGTCCAAAAATTCAGCCAGAATCAAGGGCATGATATCTTTAAAAGGCCCCTTTCTGCACACAATAATGCCTTACGTCCATACCACCCTGAACACGCCCGATCTCAGAAGCAAAGCAGGGTCGGGCCTGGTTAATACTTGGATGGGAGACCGCCTAGGAATACCAGGTGCTGTAAGCTTTTTCATTTTTTTGATCATATGTTTTTTTTTATCATAGAGAGACATATTCACATGTCCAAAAATTCAGCCAGAATCAAGGGCATGACATCTTTAAAAGGCCCCTGTCTGCACACAATAATGGCTTAAGGCCATACCACCCTGAACACGCCTGATCTCGTCCGATCTCGGAAGCTAAGCAGGGTAGGGCCTGGTTAGTTCTTGGATGCGAGACCGCCTGGGAATACCAGGTGCTGTAAGTTTTTTCATTTTTTTGATCATATGTTTTTTTTTTATCATATAGAGACATATTCACATGTCCAAAAATTCAGCCAGAATCAAGGGCATGACATCTTTAAAAGGCCCCTTTCTGCACACAATAATGGCTTAAGGACATACCACCCTGAACTTGTCCGATCTCGGAAGCTAAGCAGCGTCTGGCCTGGTTAGTACTTGGATTGGAGACCGCCTGGGAATACCAGGTGCTGTAAGCTTTTTCATTTTTTTTGATCATATGTTCTTTTTTTATCATATAGAGACATATTCACATGTCCAAAAATTCAGCCAGAATCAAGGGCATGAGATCTTTAAAAGGCCCCTGTCTGCAGACAATAATGGCTTACGGCCATACCACCCTGAACACGCCCGATCTCGTTCGATCTCAGAAGCTAAGCAGGGTCGGGCCTGGTTAGTACTTGGATGGGAGACCGCCTGGGAATACCAGGTGCTGTAAGCTTTTTCATTTTTTTGATCATGTTTTTTTTTATCATATAGAGACATATTCACATGTCCAAAAATTCAGCCAGAATCAAGGGCATGACATCTTTAAAAGGCCCCTCTCTGCACACAATAATGGCTTACGGCCATACCACCCTGAACACGCCTGATCTCGTCCGATCTCGGAAGCTAAGCAGGGTCGGGCCTGGTTAGTACTTGGATGGGAGACCGCCTGGGAATACCAGGTGCTGTAAGCTTTTTCATTTTTTTGATCATATGTTTTTTTTTATCATATAGAGACATATTCACATGTCCAAAAATTCAGCCAGAATCAAGGGCATGATATCTTTAAAAGGCCCCTTTCTGCACACAATAATGCCTTACGTCCATACCACCCTGAACACGCCCGATCTCAGAAGCAAAGCAGGGTCGGGCCTGGTTAATACTTGGATGGGAGACCGCCTAGGAATACCAGGTGCTGTAAGCTTTTTCATTTTTTTGATCATATGTTTTTTTTTATCATAGAGAGACATATTCACATGTCCAAAAATTCAGCCAGAATCAAGGGCATGACATCTTTAAAAGGCCCCTGTCTGCACACAATAATGGCTTACGGCCATACCACCCTGAACACGCCTGATCTCGTCCGATCTCGGAAGCTAAGCAGGGTAGGGCCTGGTTAGTTCTTGGATGCGAGACCGCCTGGGAATACCAGGTGCTGTAAGTTTTTTCATTTTTTTGATCATATGTTTTTTTTTTATCATATAGAGACATATTCACATGTCCAAAAATTCAGCCAGAATCAAGGGCATGACATCTTTAAAAGGCCCCTTTCTGCACACAATAATGGCTTAAGGACATACCACCCTGAACTTGTCTGATCTCGGAAGCTAAGCAGCGTCTGGCCTGGTTAGTACTTGGATTGGAGACCGCCTGGGAATACCAGGTGCTGTAAGCTTTTTCATTTTTTTTGATCATATGTTCTTTTTTTATCATATAGAGACATATTCACATGTCCAAAAATTCAGCCAGAATCAAGGGCATGAGATCTTTAAAAGGCCCCTGTCTGCACACAATAACAGCTTACGGCCATACCACCCTGAACACGCCCCTTTTGCTGTCAGAGTTTGTGTGGTGCTGAAGGAGAGCTGACGTGTCAGTACTGAGCAGGACAGCTGGACTAATTTGTTTGTTTTTTGGATGCGCTTTGGATTTATTTAAATACCTCAGATTGTGAGTGAATGTCCCCCAGCAGTCACTGACTGTTAGGGGGATCGTTTTTCTTTTCACCTTTTTTTCCTGTTTTTTTTCCACAATTTTGTGAAGAATTTTTGTTTTTTGTGAATGTTTGCTCGTATGTCGCGAGCAAACTCACACGGACGGATCACAAAGATGACAGGACCACGGACTGGAGAGATGGAAAAAGGAAAAGAGAACGGACAACAACGTGAACAAACAAACATGGCACTGAAACAAAGGAATGGATTAAACGACAACGAGAAGAACGACGGACAAAAAGGACGGATGAAAACGGCAAATGAAACAGGGAACGGAATGGATGACGGAGAGAGAGGAAGAGAGAGGAGCGGCGGGCTGATTGCTCCGCATGCAGAGAATGGGAGAGGTGGCGAGAGAGCAGAAAAAGAGGAAGCAAAAGTGTCTTTTGAGAGAAAACTAACACTAAACATTGAAATGGTGGGAGACAAAGTTCCTCTAAATCACGTCATGAGCAACATAAAAATGATCTGTGGGGGCCTGCTGGCGTGCAGAACCCTGGGACCTGAAAAACTGGAGGTGACGGTGAGCAACATTAAAGGAAAGGAAAGGCTGCTGGATGGATTTAAAATCGGAGAGACCAGAGTCGTGGCGAGAGAACTAAATAATGATGAGCTGGTGGTGTCTTTTTTAAACCTGCCAGCGTATATCACAGATGAAGAAATAGTTTGGAAGCTGACGGGATGGGGAGTGAAACCGACATCACCAATAAAACGCAGAATGTGGCCTGGAACAATGATAGCTGACGGAACGAGGTTTGTCCGGGTCAGATTTAATGACCAGGTACAGTCACTCCCTTACTCCACAAAGTTTAACACTGTGATGGGGAACGAATACTTTAGAGTAATACATGATAGACAACAAAAAGTGTGCAGGATGTGCATCCAGCCGGGACACATCCTGAGAGAGTGTCCAGAATTTATGTGCCACAACTGTGGGGTGCAGGGACACTTTGCGCGAGAGTGCAGCGCGAACAGCACAAAATGCACAAACTGTAAAAAAAGAGAAAATGAATGTGAGTGTGAGAACGGAGAGGAAAGCAAGAACGAGGTGGAGGAGGTGTACGAGGATGAAGACGAGGCGGAGGAGGTGTACGAGGAGGAGGCGGAGGAGAAGGAGGTGATCGGAGCAAGCAGGAAGGAGATCAGAGAAGACGAGAACAGTGACGGAGAAATGGAGCAGAGCGGAGAGAGCGGAGGAGAACGGGCGTCAGAGTGCGAGCTGGAGACGCCGGAGCTGGCTGGAGAGGGAGGACAGCAGAAGCAGCGAAAAACGAGCGAGAGAGGGAAAAAAGGAGACGGAAGGGACGTGGCAGAAGACCCGGGGGTAAGCATGAGCACAGAGGGGAGGGAGATGCCTGAGAGTGGTGTTGGACAGGCGGGAGGGAGAAAAATCACGCTAAATAATACGGGTAAAAGCACCAGTCCCAATGAAACGGACAGCGAAATGGATGTGAGTGAACTGGCGAGTGCGCAAAAAAGATTAAGTCTTGGACAACGAAAAAAGTTGGTGAAAAAATTGAAATGTAAGGACAAATAATGACTGACAATAACCCCTGTAAATCCGTTTTTTTTGTTTTTATTTTTATGATAATGGCCTTTAATTTATTTTCGATAAACGTGAATGGACTAAGGAACAAAGAAAAAAGACATGCGATTCTTTCCTTGCAGAATGACGTTTTGTGCCTGCAGGAGACCAGGTGGGATGATTCCCTGGTGGAAGACATATAAAAAGACTTTGTGGGCCATATTTTCTGCTCCAATGGCACGTCGAGGGCGAGAGGAGTGGCGGTTTTAGTCAAAACGGGTCGGGTAACAGGGGTAAATTTGGTTTATGGAGACAAAGAAGGAAGAATAATAGTAATAGACTGTGTGTATGAAACGAAAAATATAAGAATCATAAATATATATGCACCGAATGGAGAAAAAGAAAGGAAAACATTCTTCATTGCAATAAGCAAATGGTGGGAAAGGAATTGTATAATAATCGGTGACTTTAATGTGGCGATGACACCCACCGATGTGTCAAAAAATAATGTGTTTAAGGGGGATGTGAGCAGGGGGACACTTAAAGATATAATGATAACGAAACAATGCATTGATATTTGGAGATTGCTACATCCATGGGAGAGGGTGTTCTCCAGGAGACAAATTGTACTGAATAGATTAAAACAATCTAGAATAGATTATGCTTTGGTGACATGCGAGGTAGTGAGGTGGATTAAAGAAGTTGAATATAAAACTAATATGTGGAGCGATCACGCTGGAATAGAAATCACGTTTAGAAAAGAAACGAATGTACGTAAAGGAGGGATATGGTGCTTTAATGCAAGCTTGCTGGATGATGGAATGTTTGTGAAAAGTATGGAAAGATTGTTGAATGATGTGGGATATGAGTGGAATGAGAGTGAAGATATGAATGTGTGGTGGGATAGTGTAAAAGTCAGAATTAAAAAAAAGTGTATCAATTATAGTAAAGAGAAAAAGTGGAGAGAAAATAGAAAGGAAGAGAATTTGAGAAAACAACTAAGTGAGGAAATAGCATCGCTTGACAGTGTAGATAATGTAGATGTCGAAAAATACATACATTTAAAAGAACAGTTGGGAGTGATTGAACTTAAAAAGAGTAGGGGTGCAGCCATTAGGAGTAAAATACAATATATGTATGAGGGGGAGAGGAGTACAGCCTTTTTTTTAGGTCTGGAAAAACAAAAACAAAAAAGAACAGAAATAAACGAATTATTAAATGAAGCAGGTAAAAGTGTGACAGATAAAAAGGGAATTTTAGAAATAGTAAAGGGCTATTATGAAAGCCTGTTTTCGAGACAGGAGTGTGATAGCGTGAGTGTGAACAGAGCTTTGGGTGCCTTAAAGAAAAAACTAAGCGAGGACGATAAAATGTGGTGTGATTGTGAGTTTACAGAGGGAGAAATCAGAAGTGCTTTAGAGGGGTTAAACAAAAACAAAAGTCCTGGGAGCGATGGCCTAACTGCGGAATTCTACCAAGCTTTCAAAGAGCAGCTGGTGCCCTTGGTGAACAAATTGAGTAAATATATGGAAAAAGTGAAACATATACCAAAAAGTTTAGGGGAAGGGGTGGTTACTATTTTTTACAAAAACAAGGGGGACAATAAAAATCTGGACAACTACAGACCAATCAGCCTACTCAACACAGACTACAAAATCATAGCGAAAACAATAGCCAATAGAATCAGGGAGGTAATAGGAACAATCATAGAACAAACACAATCATACAGTATACCAAACAGAGACATAGCAGACTCAATCATTTCAATAAAACAGACGGTCAGGGATATGGAAGGGGAGGGGGGAATATGGCTAGGGATTGATTTAAATAAAGCTTTTGACAGAGTAGATCACGGGTTCATGGGGAAGGTGTTAGAGAAGTTTGGATTCGGGGAGAGAATGAGAGAATGGATAAATATGTTGTATACAGGAGCGGAAAGCAAGATAAAATGTAACGGGGAACTAACTGATTCTTTTAAAATATCAAGGTCAGTGAGACAAGGATGTCCGATGTCAGCGCTGTTGTACAGCTTGGTAGCAGAGCCGCTGGCAGCACTGATATCGGAAGACGTAAACATAAAAGGTATAGGTAAGGAAAACGTAAAAATAATACAGTATGCAGATGACGTGAATATAATGGTAAAAGGAGAGGAGGATATAGAATTGATATTAAAACATGTACAAACTTATGAAAGAGCATCTGGGGCAAAAGTAAATGAAAATAAGTCAGAAATTATGTTACTAGGTAAGGAATCCAATCTAGTTAATAAGTGGGGATTTAAAACGGTGTGTGAGAGAAGAAAAGTGTTGGGAGTGAATATGGGGAAAAATGAGAATGAATGTGATGATGTAACATGGAAAGAGGTGGTGGGTAAAATTAAAAAAACATTGAATTTGTGGAAAGCGAGGGGTCTATTGTTGAGAGGAAGGGTAGCCGTAACAAATGCTCTCGTGTTGTCCAAAGTGAATCATGCGCTGAGTACTTGTACGCTTCCGGACTGGGCCTTTAAGGAGATTTCAAAGACCATTAGGGACTTTATTTGGAAAAACAAAGCAGCGAGTATAGCTCACAAAACAATAATAGGGGCTAAAGATCAGGGGGGGCTAGCTTTGATTGATTTACTTACAAAAAAAGTAGCACTAAGAGTCAAATTGATAGGCAAATTTATGGACCAGAACCGGAACGTAGTTTGGAAAAACCACTTCAAACAATATCTGTGCAGTTTTGGACTCTACAACGAGGACAACCTGTACCAGATCAATAACCTGGATTCATTTAAACACTTGCCACGGTTTTTCCAGGAAGTACTCAGTGCGTGGTATCAGGTTTCATCCTGGACTGTACCAGAGTGCGGAACGAGAGGGTCAGTGCTACGACTGCCCTTCCTCTCGAGCCCGTATTTTAAAAATGGGGAGAGGGTAATTAAGTGTGAAGCTATGTCGAAAGCGGGATATATTAGAATAAGGGATTTACTGAACTGTGGGGGGGATTTTGATTTACAAATGGTGGTGAGGGGTTTAAAAAATAAAGGGTGTGTGTGCAGAAAGGATGTGATTGAGAGAGTGTTTGCAAATGTAAAATTGTCTTTGTCGAGCGAATGGGAAAAATTAATCAAAGAGAAGGAGGGAGTGATGCAGGACGATGTGGGGGGGATCTCCCTGTGCCTAGGGGAGAAGAAACACAACATTACAGATGTCACTACAAAAATTTGGTATAGGTGCGCAATCACACATAGAATACAGAAACCCACATCCGAAGTAAAATGGACAGACACATACCCGGACATAACAAGCAACATGATATGGAAGAACATTAACATTCCGCATACACCACATGCAATATTTGACCTAGATTTCAAACTGAGGCACAGGAGGATCTTCACCTGCATCGTCCTGCATCAGATCCATAAGGAGAGGTATGAAAGAAAGTGTTGTGTATGTGAAAGTACGGATGAGGATTTAATACATTTGTTTGTTACGTGTGGGGAATTGGTTTATTTTTGGGGAAAAATAAGAGAAATGTTGGGGAAATGCAGTAAGAATGAGTGTTGGAATGAAAGGGGGTGGGAATTGTCGGTGTTGTTGGGGGTGGGAACAAAACAAAAAAATCACAATGTAATGAATATAATTTTGGCTTTTGCAAGAAAAGCGGTTTTTAACAGAAGGAATTATGCACTGTATGAAAGTAAGAAAATGAATGTGTGGAGAATGTTTGTGAATGAATGGAAAGCACATCTTAAATTGTTGTACATAGCGAATGAGAGTGAGTTTGTGAGAATGTTTGTGGAAGGTGCGAATGTGTGTAGAGTAAATGAGGAGGGAATTATGTGGGATGTCTAAATTATTTTGTTTTTGTTTTTTTGGTACGAGGGCTTCTTTTTTGGTCATGGGGAAAATGGGTGATTTGATTTGGTGTTTTTTTTTTTTCTCAGTGGTTTTTTGAGAATACTGTGGGGTTTTTGTATGTTTTTGTGGTTTGTTTTCAGAGGGGTGTTTGCTTTGGGGGAGGGACTCAGAAGAGTTGTCATGAGTTGGGGGTATCAGGGGTGGTTTGAGTTTTTTTTTCTGATGCTATGTTTTTATTGTTTTTAGGGTGCCGTTTGCGTCAGAGGGGAGGTTTAATTTAGAGGGTGTATGTATTGTAATAGCATTTGTTGTAAATGATGTGAAAGAATTATAAATGTTTTTGTAATTTTAATAATAAAAGATAAAAAAAAAAAAAACACGCCTGATCTCGTCCGATCTCGGAAGCTAAGCAGGGTAGGGCCTGGTTAGTACTTGGATGGGAGACCGCCTGGGAATACCAGGTGCTGTGAGTTTTTTCATTTCTTTGATCATATGTTTTTTTTTTATCATAAAGAGACATATTCACATGTCCAAAAATTCAGCCAGAATCAAGGGCATGACATCTTTAAAAGGCCCCTTTCTGCACACAATAATGGCTTACGGCCATACCACCCTGAACATGCCTGATCTCGTCCGATCTCGGAGGCTAAGCGGGGTAGGGCCTGGTTAGTACTTGGATGGGAGACCGCCTGGGAATACCAGGTGCTGTAAGTTTTTTCATTTTTTTGATCATATGTTTTTTTTTTATCATATAGAGACATATTCACATGTCCAAAAATTCAGCCAGAATCAAGGGCATGACATCTTTAAAAGGCCCCTTTCTGCATACAATAATGGCTTACGGCCATACCACCCTGAACACGCCCGATCTCGGAAGCTAAGCAGGGTCGGGCCTGGTTAGTACTTGGATGGGAGACCGCCTGGGAATACCAGGTGCTGTAAGCTTTTTCATTTTTTTGATCATATGTTTTTTTTTTTTATCATATAGAGACATATTCACATGTCCAAAAATTCAGCCAGAATCAAGGGCATAACATCTTTAAAAGGCCCCTGTCTGCACACAATAATGGCTTACGGCCATACCACCCTTAACACGCCCGATCTCGTCCCATCTCGGAAGCTAAGCAGGGTCGGGCCTGGTTAGTACTTGGATGGGAGACCGCCTGGGAATACCAGGTGCTGTAAGCTTTTTCATTTTTTTGATCATATGTTTTTTTTTTTTATCATATAGAGACATATTCACATGTCCAAAAATTCAGCCAGAATCAAGGGCATAACATCTTTAAAAGGCCCCTGTCTGCACACAATAATGGCTTACGGCCATACCACCCTTAACACGCCCGATCTCGTCCCATCTCGGAAGCTAAGCAGGGTCGGGCCTGGTTAGTACTTGAATGGGAGACCGCCTGGGAATACCAGATGCTGTAAGCTTTTTTTATTTTTTTGATCATATGTTTTTTTTATCATAGAGAGACATATTCACATGTCCACAAATTCAGCCAGAATCAAGGGCATGACATCTTTAAAAGGCCCCTGTCTGCAAGCAATAATGGCTTACGGCCATACCACCCTGAACACGCCCGATCTCGGAAACTAAGTAGGGTCGTGCCTGGTTAGTACTTGGATGGGAGACCGCCTGGGAATACCAGACGCTGTAAGCTTTTTCATTTTTTTTGATCATATGTTTTTTTTATCATATAGAGACATATTCACATGTCCAAAAATTCAGCCAGAATCAAGGGCATGACATCTTTAAAAGGCCCCTCTCTGCACACAATAATGGCTTATGGCCATACCACCCTGAACACGCCTGATCTCGTCCGATCTCGGAAGCTAAGCAGGGTAGGGCCTGGTTAGTACTTGGATGGGAGACCGCCTGGGAATACCAGGTGCTGTAAGCTTTTTCATTTTTTTGATCCTATGTTTTTTTTTTATCATATAGAGACATATTCACATGTCCAAAAATTCAGCCAGAATCAAGGGCATGACATCTTTAAAAGGCCCCTTTCTGCACACAATAACAGCTTACGGCCATACCACCCTTAACACGCCCGATCTCGTCCGATCTCGGAAACTAAGTAGGGTCGTGCCTGGTTAGTACTTGGATGGGAGACCGCCTGGGAATACCAGACGCTGTAAGCTTTTTCATTTTTTTTGATCATATGTTTTTTTTATCATATAGAGACATATTCACATGTCCAAAAATTCAGCCAGAATCAAGGGCATGACATCTTTAAAAGGCCCCTCTCTGCACACAATAATGGCTTATGGCCATACCACCCTGAACACGCCTGATCTCGTCCGATCTCGGAAGCTAAGCAGGGTAGGGCCTGGTTAGTACTTGGATGGGAGACCGCCTGGGAATACCAGGTGCTGTAAGTTTTTTCATTTTTTTGATCATATGTTTTTTTTTTATCATATAGAGACATATTCACATGTCCAAAAATTCAGCCAGAATCAAGGGCATGACATCTTTAAAAGGCCCCTTTCTGCATACAATAATGGCTTACGGCCATACCACCCTGAACACGCCCGATCTCGTCCGATCTCAGAAGCTAAGCAGGGTCGGGCCTGGTTAGTACTTGGATGGGAGACCACCTGGGAATACCAGGTGCTGTAAGCGTTTTCATTTTTTTGATCATATGTTTTTTTTTATCATATAGAGACATATTCACATATCCAAAAATTCAGCCAGAATCAAGGGCATGACATCTTTAAAAGGCCCCTTTCTGCACACAATAATGGCTTACAGCCAAACCACCCTGAACTCGTCCGATCTCGTTCGATCTCAGAAGCTAAGCAGGGTCGGGCCTGGTTAGTACTTGGATGGGAGACCGCCTGGGAATACCAGGTGCTGTAAGCTTTTTCATTTTTTTGATCATGTTTTTTTTTATCATATAGAGACATATTCACATGTCCAAAAATTCAGCCAGAATCAAGGGCATGACATCTTTAAAAGGCCCCTCTCTGCACACAATAATGGCTTACGGCCATACCACCCTGAACACGCCTGATCTCGTCCGATCTCGGAAGCTAAGCAGGGTCGGGCCTGGTTAGTACTTGGATGGGAGACCGCCTGGGAATACCAAGTGCTGTAAGCTTTTTCATTTTTTTGATCATATGTTTTTTTTTTTTATCATATAGAGACATATTCACATGTCCAAAAATTCAGCCAGAATCAAGGGCATAACATCTTTAAAAGGCCCCTGTCTGCACACAATAATGGCTTACGGCCATACCACCCTTAACACGCCCGATCTCGTCCCATCTCGGAAGCTAAGCAGGGTCGGGCCTGGTTAGTACTTGAATGGGAGACCGCCTGGGAATACCAGATGCTGTAAGCTTTTTTTATTTTTTTGATCATATGTTTTTTTTATCATAGAGAGACATATTCACATGTCCACAAATTCAGCCAGAATCAAGGGAATGACATCTTTAAAAGGCCCCTGTCTGCACGCAATAATGGCTTACGGCCATACCACCCTGAACACGCCCGATCTCGGAAGCTAAGCAGGGTCGGGCCTGGTTAGGACTTGGATGGGAGACCACCTGGGAATACCAGGTGCTGTAAGCTTTTTCATTTTTTTGATCATATGTTTTTTTTTTTATCATATAGAGACATATTCACATGTCCAAAAATTCAGCCAGAATCAAGGGCATGACATCTTTAAAAGGCCCCTCTCTGCACACAATAATGGCTTATGGCCATACCACCCTGAACACGCTTGATCTCGTCCGATCTCTGAAGCTAAGCAGGGTAGGGCCTGGTTAGTACTTGGATGGGAGACCGCCTGGGAATACCAGGTGCTGTAAGCTTTTTCATTTTTTTGATCATATTTTTTTTTTTTTATCATATAGAGACATATTCACATGTCCAGAAATTCAGCCAGAATCAAGGGCATGACATCTTTAAAAGGCCCCTTTCTGCACACAATAACAGCGTACGGCCATACCACCCTTAACACGCCCGATCTCGTCCGATCTCGGAAACTAAGTAGGGTCGTGCCTGGTTAGTACTTGGATGGGAGACCGCCTGGGAATACCAGATGCTGTAAGCTTTTTCATTTTTTTGATCATATGTTTTTTTTGTTTTATCATATAGAGACATATTCACATGTCCAGAAATTCAGCCAGAATCAAGGGCATGACATCTTTAAAAGGCCCCTTTCTGCACACAATAACAGCTTACGGCCATACCACCCTTAACACGCCCGATCTCGTCCGATCTCGGAAACTAAGTAGGGTCGGGCCTGGTTAGTACTTGGATGGGAGACCACCTGGGAATACCAGGTGCTGTAAGCGTTTTCATTTTTTTGATCATATGTTTTTTTTTATCATATAGAGACATATTCACATGTCCAAAAATTCAGCCAGAATCAAGGGCATGACATCTTTAAAAGGCCCCTTTCTGCACACAATAATGGCTTACGGCCAAACCACCCTGAACTCATCCGATCTTGGAAGCTAAGCAGGGTCGGGCCTGGTTAGTACTTGGATGGGAGACCGCCTGGGAATACCAGACGCTGTAAGCTTTTTTTAATTTTTTTGATCATATGTTTTTTTTTTATCATAGAGAGACATATTCACATGTCCAAAAATTCAGCCAGAATCAAGGGCATGACATCTTTAAAAGGCCCCTGTCTGCAGACAATAATGGCTTACGGCCATACCACCCTGAACACGCCCGATCTCGTTCGATCTCAGAAGCTAAGCAGGGTCGGGCCTGGTTAGTACTTGGATGGGAGACCGCCTGGGAATACCAGGTGCTGTAAGCTTTTTCATTTTTTTGATCATGTTTTTTTTTATCATATAGAGACATATTCACATGTCCAAAAATTCAGCCAGAATCAAGGGCATGACATCTTTAAAAGGCCCCTCTCTGCACACAATAATGGCTTACGGCCATACCACCCTGAACACGCCTGATCTCGTCCGATCTCGGAAGCTAAGCAGGGTCGGGCCTGGTTAGTACTTGGATGGGAGACCGCCTGGGAATACCAAGTGCTGTAAGCTTTTTCATTTTTTTGATCATATGTTTTTTTTTTTTATCATATAGAGACATATTCACATGTCCAAAAATTCAGCCAGAATCAAGGGCATAACATCTTTAAAAGGCCCCTGTCTGCACACAATAATGGCTTACGGCCATACCACCCTTAACACGCCCGATCTCGTCCCATCTTGGAAGCTAAGCAGGGTCGGGCCTGGTTAGTACTTGAATGGGAGACCGCCTGGGAATACCAGATGCTGTAAGCTTTTTTTATTTTTTTGATCATATGTTTTTTTTTTTTATCATATAGAGACATATTCACATGTCCAAAAATTCAGCCAGACTCAAGGGCATGACATCTTTAAAAGGCCCCTTTCTGCACACAATAACAGCTTACGGCCATACCACCCTTAACACGCCCGATCTCGTCCGATCTCGGAAACTAAGTAGGGTCGTGCCTGGTTAGTACTTGGATGGGAGACCGCCTGGGAATACCAGATGTTGTAAGCTTTTTTATTTTTTTGATCATATGTTTTTTTTGTTTTATCATATAGAGACATATTCACATGTCCAGAAATTCAACCAGAATCAAGGGCATGACATCTTTAAAAGGCCCCTTTCTGCACACAATAACAGCTTACGGCCATACCACCCTTAACACGCCCGATCTCGTCCGATCTCGGAAACTAAGTAGGGTCGGGCCTGGTTAGTACTTGGATGGGAGACCACCTGGGAATACCAGGTGCTGTAAGCGTTTTCATTTTTTTGATCATATGTTTTTTTTTATCATATAGAGACATATTCACATGTCCAAAAATTCAGCCAGAATCAAGGGCATGACATCTTTTAAAGGCCCCTGTCTGCACACAATAATGGCTTATGGCCATACCACCCTGAACACGCCTGATCTCGTCCGATCTCGGAAGCCAAGCAGGGTAGGGCCTGGTTAGTACTTGGATGGGAGACCGCCTGGGAATACCAGACGCTGTAAGCTTTTTTTAATTTTTTTGATCATATGTTTTTTTTTTATCATAGAGAGACATATTCACATGTCCAAAAATTCAGCCAGAATCAAGGGCATGACATCTTTAAAAGGCCCCTGTCTGCAGACAATAATGGCTTACGGCCATACCACCCTGAACACGCCCGATCTCGTTCGATCTCAGAAGCTAAGCAGGGTCGGGCCTGGTTAGTACTTGGATGGGAGACCGCCTGGGAATACCAGGTGCTGTAAGCTTTTTCATTTTTTTGATCATGTTTTTTTTTATCATATAGAGACATATTCACATGTCCAAAAATTCAGCCAGAATCAAGGGCATGACATCTTTAAAAGGCCCCTCTCTGCACACAATAATGGCTTACGGCCATACCACCCTGTACACGCCTGATCTCGTCCGATCTCGGAAGCTAAGCAGGGTCGGGCCTGGTTAGTACTTGGATGGGAGACCGCCTGGGAATACCAAGTGCTGTAAGCTTTTTCATTTTTTTGATCATATGTTTTTTTTTTTTATCATATAGAGACATATTCACATGTCCAAAAATTCAGCCAGAATCAAGGGCATAACATCTTTAAAAGGCCCCTGTCTGCACACAATAATGGCTTACGGCCATACCACCCTTAACACGCCCGATCTCGTCCCATCTTGGAAGCTAAGCAGGGTCGGGCCTGGTTAGTACTTGAATGGGAGACCGCCTGGGAATACCAGATGCTGTAAGCTTTTTTTATTTTTTTGATCATATGTTTTTTTTTTTTATCATATAGAGACATATTCACATGTCCAAAAATTCAGCCAGACTCAAGGGCATGACATCTTTAAAAGGCCCCTTTCTGCACACAATAACAGCTTACGGCCATACCACCCTTAACACGCCCGATCTCGTCCGATCTCGGAAACTAAGTAGGGTCGTGCCTGGTTAGTACTTGGATGGGAGACCGCCTGGGAATACCAGATGTTGTAAGCTTTTTTATTTTTTTGATCATATGTTTTTTTTGTTTTATCATATAGAGACATATTCACATGTCCAGAAATTCAACCAGAATCAAGGGCATGACATCTTTAAAAGGCCCCTTTCTGCACACAATAACAGCTTACGGCCATACCACCCTTAACACGCCCGATCTCGTCCGATCTCGGAAACTAAGTAGGGTCGGGCCTGGTTAGTACTTGGATGGGAGACCACCTGGGAATACCAGGTGCTGTAAGCGTTTTCATTTTTTTGATCATATGTTTTTTTTTATCATATAGAGACATATTCACATGTCCAAAAATTCAGCCAGAATCAAGGGCATGACATCTTTTAAAGGCCCCTGTCTGCACACAATAATGGCTTATGGCCATACCACCCTGAACACGCCTGATCTCGTCCGATCTCGGAAGCAAAGCAGGGTAGGGCCTGGTTAGTACTTGGATGGGAGACCGCCTGGGAATACCAGGTGCTGTAAGCTTTTTCATTTTTTTGATCATATGTTTTTTTTTTTATCATATAGAGACATATTCACATGTCCACAAATTCAGCCAGAATCAAGGGCATGACATATTTAAAAGGCCCCTTTTTGCACACAATAACGGCTTACGGCCATACCACCCTTAACACGACCGATCTCGTCCGATCTCGGAAACTAAGTAGGGTCGTGCCTGGTTAGTACTTGGATGGGAGACCGCCTGGGAATACCAGATGCTGTAAAAGCTTTTTCATTTTTTTTGATCATATGTTTTTTTTATCATATAGAGACATATTCACATGTCCAAAAATTCAGCCAGAATCAAGGGCATGACATCTTTAAAAGGCCCCTGTCTGCACACAATAATGGCTTACGGCCATACCACCCTGAACACGCCCGATCTCGGAAGCTAAGCAAGGTCAGGCCTGGTTAGTACTTGGATGGGAGACCGCCTGGGAATACCAGGTGCTGTAAGCTTTTTCATTTTTTTTGATCATATGTTCTTTTTTTATCATATAGAGACATATTCACATGTCCACAAATTCAGCCAGAATCAAGGGCATGACATCTTTAAAAGGCCCCTGTCTGCACACAATAATGGCTTACGGCCATACCACCCTGAACACGCCCGATCTCGTCCGATCTCGGAAGCTAAGCAGGGTCGGGCCTGGATAGTACTTGGATGGGAGACCACCTGGGAATACCAGGTGCTGTAAGCGTTTTCATTTTTTTGATCATGTGTTTTTTTTTATCATATAGAGACATATTCACATATCCAAAAATTCAGCCAGAATCAAGGGCATGACATCTTTAAAAGGCCCCTGTCTGCACACAATAATGGCTTACGGCCATACCACCCTGAACACGCCCGATCTCGGAAGCTAAGCAAGGTCAGGCCTGGTTAGTACTTGGATGGGAGACCGCCTGGGAATACCAGGTGCTGTAAGCTTTTTCATTTTTTTTGATCATATGTTCTTTTTTTGTCATATAGAGACATATTCACATGTCCACAAATTCAGCCAGAATCAAGGGCATGACATCTTTAAAAGGCCCCTGTCTGCACACAATAATGGCTTACGGCCATACCACCCTGAACACGCCCGATCTCGGAAGCTAAGCAAGGTCAGGCCTGGTTAGTACTTGGATGGGAGACCGCCTGGGAATACCAGGTGCTGTAAGCTTTTTCATTTTTTTGATCATATGTTTTTTTTTTTTCATATAGAGACATATTCACATGTCCAAAAATTCAGCCAGAATCAAGGGCATGACATCTTTAAAAGGCCCCTTTCTTCACACAATAATGACTTATGGCCATACCACCCTGAACACGCCCGATCTCGTCCGATCTCGGAAGCTAAGCAGGGTCGGGCCTGGTTAGTACTTGGATGGGAGACCGCCTGGGAATACCAGGTGCTATAAGCTTTTTCATTTTTTTGATCATATGTTTTTTTTTTTTCATATAGAGACATATTCACATGTCCAAAAATTCAGCCAGAATCAAGGGCATGACATCTTTAAAAGGCCCCTTTCTGCACACAATAATGGCTTATGGCCATACCACCCTGAACAAGCCCGATCTCGTCTGATCTCGGAAGCTAAGCAGGGTCGGGCCTGGTTAGTACTTGGATGGGAGACCGCCTGGGAATACCAGGTGCTGTAAGCTTTTTCATTTTTTTGATGATATGTTTTTTTTTATCATATAGAGACATATTCACATGTCCAAAAATTCAGCCAGAATCAAGGGCATGACATCTTTAAAAGGCCCCTTTCTGCACACAATAATGACTTATAGCCATACCACCCTGAACACGCCCGATCTCGTCCGATCTCGGAAGCTAAGCAGGGTCAGGCCTGGTTAGTACTTGGATGGGAGACCGCCTGGGAATACCAGGTGCTGTAAGCTTTTTCATTTTTTTGATCATATGTTTTTTTTTTTATCATATAGAGACATATTCACATGCCCACAAATTCAGCCAGAATCAAGGGCATGACATCTTTAAAAGGCCCCTTTCTGCACACAATAACGGCTTACGGCCATACCACCCTTAACACGCCCGATCTCGTCCGATCTCGGAAACTAAGTAGGGTCGTGCCTGGTTAGTACTTGGATGGGAGACCGCCTGGGAATACCAGATGCTGTAAAAGCTTTTTCATTTTTTTTGATCATATGTTTTTTTTATCATATAGAGACATATTCACATGTCCAAAAATTCAGCCAGAATCAAGGGCATGACATCTTTAAAAGGCCCCTGTCTGCACACAATAATGGCTTACGGCCATACCACCCTGAACACGCCCGATCTCGGAAGCTAAGCAAGGTCAGGCCTGGTTAGTACTTGGATGGGAGACCGCCTGGGAATACCAGGTGCTGTAAGCTTTTTCATTTTTTTTGATCATATGTTCTTTTTTTATCATATAGAGACATATTCACATGTCCACAAATTCAGCCAGAATCAAGGGCATGACATCTTTAAAAGGCCCCTGTCTGCACACAATAATGGCTTACGGCCATACCACCCTGAACACGCCCGATCTCGTCCGATCTCGGAAGCTAAGCAGGGTCGGGCCTGGATAGTACTTGGATGGGAGACCACCTGGGAATACCAGGTGCTGTAAGCGTTTTCATTTTTTTGATCATATGTTTTTTTTTATCATATAGAGACATATTCACATGTCCACAAATTCAGCCAGAATCAAGGGCATGACATCTTTAAAAGGCCCCTGTCTGCACACAATAATGGCTTATGGCCATACCACCCTGAACACTCCTGATCTCGTCCGATCTCGGAAGCTAAGCAGGGTAGGGCCTGTTTAGTACTTGGATGGGAGACCGCCTGGGAATACCAGGTGCTGTAAGCTTTTTCATTTTTTTGATCATATGTTTTTTTTTTATCATATAGAGACATATTCACATGTCCAAAAATTCAGCCAGAATCAAGGGCATGACATCTTTAAAAGGCCCCTTTCTGCACACAATAACAGCTTACGGCCATACCACCCTTAGCACGCCCGATCTCGTCCGATCTCGGAAACTAAGTAGGGTCGTGCCTGGTTAGTACTTGGATGGGAGACCGCCTGGGAATACCAGATGCTGTAAGCTTTTTCATTTTTTTGATCATATGTTTTTTTTTTATCATATAGAGACATATTCACATGTCCAAAAATTTAGCCAGAATCAAGGGCATGACATCTTTAAAAGGCCCCTTTCTGCACACAATAATGGCTTACGGCCATACCACCCTGAACACGCCCGATCTCGTCCGATCTCGGAAGCTATGCAGGGTCGGGCCTGGTTAGTACTTGGATGGGAGACCGCCTAGGAATACCAGGTGCTGTAAGCTTTTTCATTTTTTTGATCATATATTTTTTTTTATCATATAGAGACATATTCACATGTCCAAAAATTCAGCCAGAATCAAGGGCATGACATCTTTAAAAGGCCCCTTTCTGCACACAATAATGGCTTACGGCCATACCACCCTGAACATGCCCGATCTCGTCTGATCTCGGAGGCTAAGCAGGGTCGGGCCTGGTTAGTACTTGGATGGGAGACCGCCTGGGAATACCAGACGCTGTAAGCTTTTTCATTTTTTTGATCATATGTTTTTTTTTTATCATATAGAGACATATTCACATGTCCAAAAATTTAGCCAGAATAAAGGGCATGACATCTTTAAAAGGCCCCTTTCTGCACACAATAATGGCTTACAGCCATACCACCCTGAACACGCCCGATCTCGTCCGGTCTCGGAAGCTATGCAGGGTCGGGCCTGGTTAGTACTTGGATGGGAGACCGCCTAGGAATACCAGGTGCTGTAAGCTTTTTCATTTTTTTGATCATATATTTTTTTTTATCATATAGAGACATATTCACATGTCCAAAAATTCAGCCAGAATCAAGGGCATGACATCTTTAAAAGGCCCCTCTCTGCACACAATAATGGCTTACAGCCATACCACCCTGAACACGCCTGATCTCGTCCGACCTCGGAAGCTAAGCCGGGTAGGGCCTGGTTAGTACTTGGATGGGAGACCTCCTGGGAATACCAGGTGCTGTAAGCTTTTTCATTTTTTTGATGATATGTTTTTTTTTATCATATAGAGACATATTCACATGTCCAAAAATTCAGCCAGAATCAAGGGCATGACATCTTTAAAAGGCCCCTTTCTGCACACAATAATGACTTATGGCCATACCACCCTGAACACGCCCGATCTCGTCCGATCTCGGAAGCTAAGCAGGGTCAGGCCTGGTTAGTATTTGGATGGGAGACCGCCTGGGAATACCAGGTGCTATAAGCTTTTTCATTTTTTTGATCATATGTTTTTTTTTTATCATAGAGAGACATATTCACATGTCCAAAAATTCAGCCAGAATCAAGGGCATGACATCTTTAAAAGGCCCCTGTCTGCACACAATAATGGCTTACGGCCATACCACCCTGAACACGCCCGATCTTGTCCGATCTCGGAAGCTAAGCAAGGTCGGGCCTGGTTAGTACTTGGATGGGAGACCGCCTGGGAATACCAGGTGCTGTAAGCTTTTTCATTTTTTTGATCATATGTTTTTTTTTTATCATATAGAGACATATTCACATGTCCACAAATTCAGCCAGAATCAAGGGCATGACATCTTTAAAAGGCCCCTGTCTGCACACAATAACGGCTTACGGCCATACCACCCTTAACACGCTCGATCTCGTCCCATCTCGGAAGCTAAGCAGGGTCAACTTTTATCAATCAATCAATCAACTTTTATTTGTATAGCGTCAACTCATAACAAGTGTTATCTCGAGACACTTTACAAGAAGCAGGTAAAATACCTTACTCATTGTCTGTTAACATTACAAAAGAGCAGGTAAAAGACCTTACTCATTGTTATGTTACAAAAAGCAGGTAAAGGACCTTACTTATTGCTATGTTACAAAGATCCGGCCTATCCATCATGAGCACTTTAGCAAAGCAGCAAAAGTTACAGTGGTAAGAAAAAACTGCCTTATTAAAAGGCAGAAATCTTCGGCCGGATCCCCGGCTCATGACGAAACAGTCTTCACAGGCCTAGACTGCGCCGGGCTTGGAAAGGGATAGGGGGAGAGATGGGATAAGATGCAGGAAGAGGGATAGAGAGCAAGGGGGTGGGGGGAGGTAGACCGTCCATCAGCAATCCGGTGGGGAGGGGAGGGGGTGTGGGGGGTTGTTCTGGCAGGCCGCCAACCCACGATCCGGTGGGGAGGGGGTAGTGGTGGGGTGGGGGTTGTTCTGGCAAGCCGTCAACCGATGATCTTGAGGAGCCTAGGGGAGCTCAAGAGCTCCCAGGAAAGTAGGTGGTTAGTGACTGAGATTTATAGATAGATACATGCAGTAATATGATGTACTGTATATGCATAGAGAGAGAGAGAGAGAGAGAGAGAGAGAGAGAGGAGCTCAAGGTGCCAGTTCCCCCGGTAGTCTAAGCCTATAGCAGCATAACTAAGAGCTGGTCTACACCAGCACCAGCCCTAACTATAAGATTTATCAAAAAGGAAAGTTTTAAGTCTAATCTTAAAAATACAGACTGTGTCTGCCTCCTGGACCCCGGCTGGAAGGCGGTTCCAGAGGAGAGGAGCCCGATAACTGAAGGCTTTACCCCCCATAGTACACTTGGAGACTGTAGGTACCACCAGCAGGCCTGCACTCCGGGACCGCAACGCTCTCAAGGGACAGTACGGCACTAGTAGCTCCTTAAGATAAGATGGTGCCTGGCCATTTAGAGCTTTGTAGGTGAGAAGAAGGATCTTGAATTCTATTCTAGACTGTATAGGGAGCCAGTGCAGAGAAGCCAGGACAGGAGTAATGTGGTCCCATTTCCTGGTTCTGGTCAGTACACGAGCTGCAGCATTCTGGACCCGTTGAAGAGTCTTTAGAGATTTGCCAGAGCACCCTGACAAAAGAGAGTTACAATAATCCAGTCTGGAGGTAACAAATGCATGAACTAGTTTTTCTGCATCACTTTGCGACAGGATATTCCTGATCTTGGATATATTACGAAGGTGAAAGTAGGCTGTTCTTGAAACTTGACTGATGTGAGAGCTAAAAGACATATCTTGATCAAAAATAACTCCTAGATTCCTAACAGTGGTGCTAGATGCCAGGCTGATGTCATTAAGGACAGTCACATCACTAGAAAAAGTCTCTCTGAGGTTCTTAGGGCCTAGCACAATAACTTCAGTCTTGTCTGAGTTAAGTAGCAAAAAATTTCTGGTCATCCAGGTCCTAACGTCCTTAAGGCATGTTTCTAGCTGACATAACTGACTGGTACCATCGGGCTTCATTGATACATAAAGCTGAGTATCATCTGCATAACAATGAAACTGTATGGAGTGTTTCCTCATAATATTTCCCAGAGGAAGCATATATAATGTAAAAAGAATTGGTCCAAGCACTGAACCTTGTGGGACTCCATGGCAAACTTTAGTGTGCATAGAGGACTCATCATTAACATGTACAAACTGAGATCGGTCTGATAAGTAGGATTCAAACCAACTTAAAGCAGTCCCTGTAATTCCAAGCAAATGCTCCAGTCTGTACAACAGGATCCGATGGTCAATGGTGTCAAAAGCAGCACTAAGATCTAACAAGACGAGCACAGACAGAAGTCCCCTGTCTGAGGCTAGAAGTAGATCGTTTGTAACTCTAACTAGTGCAGTCTCAGTGCTATGGTGGACTCTAAATCCTGACTGGAACTCTTCAAATAAACTGTTGTCATGGAGAAAGTCACACAGCTGTTTAGCTACCACCTTCTCCAGGATCTTCGAGATAAAAGGAAGGTTGGATATAGGTCTGTAGTTAGCCAGAGTTCCTGAGTCCAGAGTAGGCTTTTTAAGTAGAGGTTTGATTACCGCTACTTTAAATGTCTGTGGTACATAGCCTGCCAGTAAAGACATATTGATCATATCTAATATGGAGTTGCTAACTAAGGGAAAGACTTCCTTAAACAGCTTGGTTGGGATTGGGTCCAAAATACAGGTTGACGGTTTCGATGCAGAAAAAATGGAATGTAGCTCTGAAAGGTCGATTGGAGAAAAACAGTCGAGACTAATATCTGGTCCTGGAACTGTCTCTGCCGCAACAGACGTATCTGCACCAGGTAAGGGCAGGAGGTTACCAATTTTGTCTCTGATGTCTAGAACTTTGTTGTTGAAAAAGCTAAGGAAATCATTACTGCTGAGGGCTAGAGGAATACAAGGCTCAATGGAGCCATGACTCTCTGTCAGCCTGGCTACAGTGCTGAAAAGGTATCTAGGATTGCCTTTGTTTTCCTCGATTAGAGAGGAGTAGTAGGCAGCTCGGGCGTGACGTAGAGCCTTCATATATCTTCTATGACTATCCTGCCAGAAAAAACGAGATTCTACCGTTTTGGTCGAACGCCATATTCTTTCAAAATTCCGTGATGATTGTTTCAGAGTACGGGTTTCTGAGTTGAACCATGGAGCCACTCTCCGCCGCTTGACAACCTTCTGTTTCAGGGGAGCAATCGAATCCAGAGTAACTCTCAGCGAATCCACTGCACTATCAACAAACTGATCTAGCTGAGAGGGACTAAAGCTATCGTAAGAGTTTCCAACTGGGTTGAAACACGGTACTGAATCAAAAACAGCTGAAATAGCTTCCTTAAATCTAGCCACAGCACTATCCGACAAACTTCTAGAAAGCACACCTCTTCCAGGCAGAGGTAATTCTAGTAGGACAAAATCAAATGTAATAAAAAAATGGTCTGATAGCAGAGGATTTTCTAGGAAAACTGTAAGGTTATGGATTTCAATTCCATAAGCTAAAACAAGATCCAGGGTGTGGTTAAAATGATGAGTAGGTTCGTTTACACCCTGGGTGAAACCAATAGAGTCTAATAGTGACATGAAAGCTGTGCTCAGGCTATCATTTTCAACATCCACATGGATATTGAAGTCACCTACAACAATTATTCTATCACTGCTAAGGACTAAGTCTGATAAAAATTCTGCAAACTCAGATAAAAACTCAGAATATGGGCCAGGAGGGCGGTAAACTACAGCAACTAGAACTGGCTGAAAGGTTCTTGAGACTGGATGTGGAAGACTAAGAACAAGGCTTTCAAAAGAAGAAAAATTCAGCTTTGGTCGAGGGTTAACTAAAAGACTGGAATTAAAAATAGCTGCTACTCCACCACCTCGTCCGGTGTCTCGAGGTATATGAGTATTAAAATGACTGGGAGGAGTGGATTCATTCAAACTAACATATTCATCTCGACACAGCCAGGTTTCAGTCAAAAAAAGTAAATCAATGTGCTGATCTGATATCAGATCATTCACTAAAAGAGACTTGGATGCTAAGGACCTAATGTTCAAAAGTCCGCAGTGAATCCTCCGATCTTGTAGCAAAATCGTATTCGTAGTTTTGATTCTAATCAGATTCTGATGATTCACGCCGTTTGGATGACTTATAAAAACGCGTTTGGGCCGGGGGACAGACACAGTACCTATAGTATAACTACAGTTCGATTCAGAATTACAGCTATAGTGACTGGGAGACAGATCTAAGGGAGGCGCAGAGAAGTGTGTAAGACTGCAGCTCTGCCTCCTGGTCTGAACTCTGAGTTGTTGTCAGGGTTTTGGACTAATAACCTCTGCTATGTTTCTAGATAATAGAGCTGCACCGTCCAAAGTGGGATGGATGCCGTCTCTAGCTAGCAGACCAGGTTTTCCCCAAAAAGACTGCCAGTTATCTATGAAGCCCACATCGTGTGCTGGACACCACCTCGACAGCCAGCGGTTGAGTGATGACATGCGGCTATACATGTCATCACTGGTCTGATTTGGGAGGGGTCCAGAGAACACTACGGAGTCCGACATCGTCTTAGCAAAAGTACACACCGACTCCACATTAACCTTAGTGACTTCCGACTGGCGTAGTCGGGAGTCATTTGTGCCGACATGAATTACGATTGTATCAAATCTACCTTTAGTCTTTGTCAGCAACTTTAAATGAGATGCGATGTCGCCCGCTCTGGCCCCGGGTATACACCTAACTATGCCCGCTGACTTCGCTAGCTTCACGTTTCGGACTATGGAGTCTCCAATAATCAGAGTTTTATTCTCAGCGGGTGTGTCGCTGAGTGGGGAAAATTTGTTTGAAACGTGAAGTGGTTGGTGGGGAACCGTGTGCTTCGATTTTCGACTATGCTTCCCTCGGACAGTAACCCAGCCACTGCCTCCCGGCTGCTCGGGAGTTACCGGGGGGGAAGCCAAGCTATGTCGGCCCGCACCTGCTACAGGTGGCTGGCTAACTACTGCTGCATACGATGACTCCGACTCAATGGTGCGGAGCCGTCTCTCTAACTCAGACACCCTCGCCTCCAAAGCTAAAAATAAACTACATTTCTTACAAGTATCATTATCACTAAAGGAGGACGAGGAATAACTTAACATCTGACACGTAGAGCAGGAGAGAGCAGGAGAGGGAGAGACAGAAAAAGAAGCCATTGTAAAGCTAACTGCTAGGCTAAACTAAGAGTAGGTACACAGTAACACAGTGCAGAGGAGAACAGAACAAGCAATTATGCAATACGCTCACCGTAGTACGCTGCTCTGCTCAGGTGCTGCTCGCTGCTCTGCTCAGGTGCTGCTCGCTGCTCTGCTCAGGTGCTGCTCGCTGCTCTGCTCAGGTGCTGCTCGCTGCTCTGCTCAGGTGCTGCTCGCTGCTCTGCTCAGGTGCTGCTCGCTGCTCTGCTCAGGTGCTGCTCGGCTCGGTCGGGCCTGGTTAGTACTTGAATGGGAGACCGCCTGGGAATACCAGATGCTGTAAGTTTTTTCATTTTTTTTGATCATATGTTTTTTTTTTATCATATAGAGACATATTCACATGTCCAAAAATTCAGCCAGATACAAGGGCATGACATCTTTAAAAGGCCCCTTTCTGCACACAATAACAGCTTACGGCCATACCACCCTTAACACGCCCGATCTCGTCCGATCTCGGAAACTAAGTAGGGTCGTGCCTGGTTAGTACTTGGATGGGAGACCGCCTGGGAATACCAGACGCTGTAAGCTTTTTCATTTTTTTTGATCATATGTTTTTTTTTATCATATAGAGACATATTCACATGTCCAAAAATTCAGCCAGAATCAAGGGCATGACATCTTTAAAAGGCCCCTGTCTGCACACAATAATGGCTTACGGCCATACCACCCTGAACACGCCCGATCTCGGAAGCTAAGCAAGGTCAGGCCTGGTTAGTACTTGGATGGGAGACCGCCTGGGAATACCAGGTGCTGTAAGCTTTTTATTTTTTTTTGATCATATGTTCTTTTTTTATCATATAGAGACATATTCACATGTCCAAAAATTCAGCTAGAATCAAGGGCATGAGATCTTTAAAAGGCCCCTGTCTGCACACAATAACAGCTTACGGCCATACCACCCTGAACACACCTGATCTCGTCCGATCTCGGAAGCTAAGCAGAGTCGGGCCTGGTTAGTACTTGGATGGGAGACCGCCTGGGAATACCAGGTGCTGTAAGCTTCTTCATTTTTTTGATCATATGTTTTTTTTTTTATCATATAGAGACATATTCACATGTCCAAAAATTCAGCCAGAATCAAGGGCATAACATCTTTAAAAGGCCCCTCTCTGCACACAATAATGGCTTACGGCCATACCACCCTTAACACGCTCGATCTCGTCCCATCTCGGAAGCTAAGCAGGGTCGGGCCTGGTTAGTACTTGAATGGGAGACCGCCTGGGAATACCAGATGCTGTAAGCTTTTTTATTTTTTTGATCATATGTTTTTTTTTATCATAGAGAGACATATTCACATGTCCACAAATTCAGCCAGAATCAAGGGCATGACATCTTTAAAAGGCCCCTTTCTGCACACAATAATGGCTTACGGCCATACCACCCTGAACACGTCCGATCTCGGAAGCTAAGCAGGGTCGGGCCTGGATAGTACTTGGATGGGAGACCACCTGGGAATACCAGGTGCTGTAAGCATTTTCATTTTTTTGATCATATGTTTTTTTTTATCATATAGAGACATATTCACATGTCCAAAAATTCAGCCAGAATCAAGGGCATGACATCTTTAAAAGGCCCCTGTCTGCACACAATAATGGCTTATGGCCATACCACCCTGAACAAGCCTGATCTCGTCCGATCTCGGAAGCTAAGCAGGGTCGGTCCTGGTTAATACTTGGATGGGAGACCGCCTGGGAATACCAGGTGCTGTAAGCTTTTTCATTTTTTTTTATCATATGTTTTTTTTATCATACAGAGACATATTCACATGTCCAAAAATTCAGCCAGAATCAAGGGCATGACATCTTTAAAAGGCCCCTTTCTGCACAAAATAACAGCTTACGGCCATACCACCCTTAACACGCCCGATCTCGTCCGATCTCGGAAACTAAGTAGGGTCGTGCCTGGTTAGTACTTGGATGGGAGACCGCCTGGGAATACCAGACGCTGTAAGCTTTTTCATTTTTTTGATCATATGTTTTTTTTTTATCATATAGAGACATATTCACATGTCCAAAAATTTAGCCAGAATCAAGGGCATGACATCTTTAAAAGGCCCCTGTCTGCACACAATAATGGCTTACGGCCATACCACCCTGAACACGCCCGATCTCGGAAGCTAAGCAGGGTCGGGCCTGGTTAGTACTTGGATGGGAGACCGCCTGGGAATACCAGGTGCTGTAAGCTTTTTCATTTTTTTGATCATATGTTTTTTTTTATCATATAGAGACATATTCACATGTCCAAAAATTCAGCCAGAATCAAGGGCATGACATCTTTAAAAGGCCCCTTTCTGCACACAATAATGACTTATGGACATACCACCCTGAACTTGTCCGATCTCGGAAGCTAAGCAGCGTCTGGCCTGGTTAGTACTTGGATTGGAGACCGCCTGGGAATACCAGGTGCTGTAAGCTTTTTCATTTTTTTTGATCATATGTTCTTTTTTTATCATATAGAGACATATTCACATGTCCAAAAATTCAGCCAGAATCAAGGGCATGAGATCTTTAAAAGGCCCCTGTCTGCACACAATAACAGCTTACGGCCATACCACCCTGAACACGCCTGATCTCGTCCGATCTCGGAAGCTAAGCAGGGTCGGGCCTGGTTAGTACTTGGATGGGAGACCGCCTGGGAATACCAGGTGCTGTAAGCTTTTTCATTTTTTTGATCATATGTTTTTTTTTTTTATCATATAGAGACATATTCACATGTCCAAAAATTCAGCCAGAATCAAGGGCATAACATCTTTAAAAGGCCCCTGTCTGCACACAATAATGGCTTACGGCCATACCACCCTTAACACGCCCGATCTCGTCCCATCTCGGAAGCTAAGCAGGGTCGGGCCTGGTTAGTACTTGAATGGGAGACCGCCTGGGAATACCAGATGCTGTAAGCTTTTTTTATTTTTTTGATCATATGTTTTTTTTATCATAGAGAGACATATTCACATGTCCACAAATTCAGCCAGAATCAAGGGCATGACATCTTTAAAAGGCCCCTGTCTGCAAGCAATAATGGCTTACGGCCATACCACCCTGAACACGCCCGATCTCGGAAGCTAAGCAGGGTCGGGCCTGGTTAGTACTTGGATGGGAGACCACCTGGGAATACCAGGTGCTGTAAGCTTTTTCATTTTTTTGATCATATGTTTTTTTTTTTTATCATATAGAGACATATTCACATGTCCAAAAATTCAGCCAGAATCAAGGGCATAACATCTTTAAAAGGCCCCTGTCTGCACACAATAATGGCTTACGGCCAAACCACCCTTAACACGCCCGATCTCGTCCCATCTCGGAAGCTAAGCAGGGTCGGGCCTGGTTAATACTTGGATGGGAGACCGCCTGGGAATACCAGATGCTGTAAGCTTTTCTTATTTTTTTGATCATATGTTTTTTTTATCATAGAGAGACATATTCACATGTCCACAAATTCAGCCACAATCAAGGGCATGACATCTTTAAAAGGCCCCTGTCTGCACACAATAATGGCTTACGGCCATAACACCCTGAACACGCCCGATCTCGTCCGATCTCGGAAGCTAAGCAGGGTCGGGCCTGGTTAGTACTTGGATGGGAGACCAACTTGGAATACCAGGTGCTGTAAGCGTTTTCATTTTTTTGATCATATGTTTTTTTTTATCATATAAAGACATATTCACATGTCCAAAAATTCAGCCAGAATCAAGGGCATGACATCTTTAAAAGGCCCCTGTCTGCACACAATAATGGCTTATGGCCATACCACCCTGAACACGCTTGATCTCGTCCGATCTCGGAAGCTAAGCAGGGTAGGGCCTGGTTAGTACTTGGATGGGAGACCGCCTGGGAATACCAGGTGCTGTAAGCTTTTTCATTTTTTTGATCATATGTTTTTTTTTTATCATATAGAGACATATTCACATGTCCAAAAATTCAGCCAGAATCAAGGGCATGACATCTTTAAAAGGCCCCTTTCTGCACACAATAACGGCTTACGGCCATACCACCCTTAACACGCCCGATCTCGTCCGATCTCGGAAACTAAGTAGGGTCGTGCCTGGTTAGTACTTGGATGGGAGACCGCCTGGGAATACCAGACGCTGTAAGCTTTTTCATTTTTTTTGATCATATGTTTTTTTTATCATATAGAGACATATTCACATGTCCAAAAATTCAGCCAGAATCAAGGGCATGACATCTTTAAAAGGCCCCTCTCTGCACACAATAATGGCTTATGGCCATACCACCCTGAACACGCCTGATCTCGTCCGATCTCGGAAGCTAAGCAGGGTAGGGCCTGGTTAGTACTTGGATGGGAGACCGCCTGGGAATACCAGGTGCTGTAAGTTTTTTCATTTTTTTGATCATATGTTTTTTTTTTATCATATAGAGACATATTCACATGTCCAAAAATTCAGCCAGAATCAAGGGCATGACATCTTTAAAAGGCCCCTTTCTGCATACAATAATGGCTTACGGCCATACCACCCTGAACACGCCTGATCTCGTCCGATCTCAGAAGCTAAGCAGGGTCGGGCCTGGTTAGTACTTGGATGGGAGACCACCTGGGAATACCAGGTGCTGTAAGCGTTTTCATTTTTTTGATCATATGTTTTTTTTTATCATATAGAGACATATTCACATGTCCAAAAATTCAGCCAGAATCAAGGGAATGACATCTTTAAAAGGCCCCTTTCTGCACACAATAATGGCTTACGGCCAAACCACCCTGAACTCGTCCGATCTTGGAAGCTAAGCAGGGTCGGGCCTGGTTAGTACTTGGATGGGAGACCGCCTGGGAATACCAGACGCTGTAAGCTTTTTTTATTTTTTTGATCATATGTTTTTTTTTTATCATAGAGAGACATATTCACATGTCCAAAAATTCAGCCAGAATCAAGGGCATGACATCTTTAAAAGGCCCCTGTCTGCAGACAATAATGGCTTACGGCCATACCACCCTGAACACGCCCGATCTCATTCGATCTCAGAAGCTAAGCAGGGTCGGGCCTGGTTAGTACTTGGATGGGAGACCGCCTGGGAATACCAGGTGCTGTAAGCTTTTTCATTTTTTTGATCATGTTTTTTTTTATCATATAGAGACATATTCACATGTCCAAAAATTCAGCCAGAATCAAGGGCATGACATCTTTAAAAGGCCCCTCTCTGCACACAATAATGGCTTACGGCCATACCACCCTGAACACGCCTGATCTCGTCCGATCTCGGAAGCTAAGCAGGGTCGGGCCTGGTTAGTACTTGGATGGGAGACCGCCTGGGAATACCAGATGCTGTAAGCTTTTTTTATTTTTTTGATCATATGTTTTTTTTATCATAGAGAGACATATTCACATGTCCACAAATTCAGCCAGAATCAAGGGAATGACATCTTTAAAAGGCCCCTGTCTGCACGCAATAATGGCTTACGGCCATACCACCCTGAACACGCCCGATCTCGGAAGCTAAGCAGGGTCGGGCCTGGTTAGGACTTGGATGGGAGACCACCTGGGAATACCAGGTGCTGTAAGCTTTTTCATTTTTTTGATCATATGTTTTTTTTTTATCATATAGAGACATATTCACATGTCCAAAAATTCAGCCAGAATCAAGGGCATGACATCTTTAAAAGGCCCCTCTCTGCACACAATAATGGCTTATGGCCATACCACCCTGAACACGCATGATCTCGTCCGATCTCTGAAGCTAAGCAGGGTAGGGCCTGGTTAGTACTTGGATGGGAGACCGCCTGGGAATACCAGGTGCTGTAAGCTTTTTCATTTTTTTGATCATATGTTTTTTTTTTATCATATAGAGACATATTCACATGTCCAGAAATTCAGCCAGAATCAAGGGCATGACATCTTTAAAAGGCCCCTTTCTGCACACAATAACAGCGTACGGCCATACCACCCTTAACACGCCCGATCTCATCCGATCTCGGAAACTAAGTAGGGTCGTGCCTGGTTAGTACTTGGATGGGAGACCGCCTGGGAATACCAGATGCTGTAAGCTGTTTCATTTTTTTGATCATATGTTTTTTTTGTTTTATCATATAGAGACATATTCACATGTCCAGAAATTCAGCCAGAATCAAGGGCATGACATCTTTAAAAGGCCCCTTTCTGCACACAATAACAGCTTACGGCCATACCACCCTTAACACGCCCGATCTCGTCCGATCTCGGAAACTAAGTAGGGTCGGGCCTGGTTAGTACTTGGATGGGAGACCACCTGGGAATACCAGGTGCTGTAAGCGTTTTCATTTTTTTGATCATATGTTTTTTTTTATCATATAGAGACATATTCACATGTCCAAAAATTCAGCCAGAATCAAGGGCATGACATCTTTAAAAGGCCCCTTTCTGCACACAATAATGGCTTACGGCCAAACCACCCTGAACTCATCCGATCTTGGAAGCTAAGCAGGGTCGGGCCTGGTTAGTACTTGGATGGGAGACCGCCTGGGAATACCAGACGCTGTAAGCTTTTTTTTATTTTTTTGATCATATGTTTTTTTTTTTATCATAGAGAGACATATTCACATGTCCAAAAATTCAGCCAGAATCAAGGGCATGACATCTTTAAAAGGCCCCTGTCTGCAGACAATAATGGCTTACGGCCATACCACCCTGAACACGCCCGATCTCGTTCGATCTCAGAAGCTAAGCAGGGTCGGGCCTGGTTAGTACTTGGATGGGAGACCGCCTGGGAATACCAGGTGCTGTAAGCTTTTTCATTTTTTTGATCATGTTTTTTTTTATCATATAGAGACATATTCACATGTCCAAAAATTCAGCCAGAATCAAGGGCATGACATCTTTAAAAGGCCCCTCTCTGCACACAATAATGGCTTACGGCCATACCACCCTGAACACGCCTGATCTCGTCCGATCTCGGAAGCTAAGCAGGGTCGGGCCTGGATAGTACTTGGATGGGGGACCGCCTGGGAATACCAAGTGCTGTAAGCTTTTTCATTTTTTTGATCATATGTTTTTTTTTTTTATCATATAGAGACATATTCACATGTCCAAAAATTCAGCCAGAATCAAGGGCATAACATCTTTAAAAGGCCCCTGTCTGCACACAATAATGGCTTACGGCCATACCACCCTTAACACGCCCGATCTCGTCCCATCTCGGAAGCTAAGCAGGGTCGGGCCTGGTTAGTACTTGAATGGGAGACCGCCTGGGAATACCAGATGCTGTAAGCTTTTTTTATTTTTTTGATCATATGTTTTTTTTATCATAGAGAGACATATTCACATGTCCACAAATTCAGCCAGAATCAAGGGAATGACATCTTTAAAAGGCCCCTGTCTGCACGCAATAATGGCTTACGGCCATACCACCCTGAACACGCCCGATCTCGGAAGCTAAGCAGGGTCGGGCCTGGTTAGGACTTGGATGGGAGACCACCTGGGAATACCAGGTGCTGTAAGCTTTTTCATTTTTTTGATCATATGTTTTTTTTTTTATCATATAGAGACATATTCACATGTCCAAAAATTCAGCCAGAATCAAGTGCATGACATCTTTAAAAGGCCCCTGTCTGCACACAATAATGGCTTATGGCCATACCACCCTGAACACGCTTGATCTCGTCCGATCTCTGAAGCTAAGCAGGGTAGGGCCTGGTTAGTACTTGGATGTGAGACAGCCTGGGAAGACCAGGTGCTGTAAGCTTTTTCATTTTTTTGATCATATGTTTTTTTTTTATCATATAGAGACATATTCACATGTCCAAAAATTCAGCCAGAATCAAGGGCATGACATCTTTAAAAGGCGCCTTTCTGCATACAATAATGGCTTACGGCCAAACCACCCTGAACACGCCCGATCTCGTCTGATCTCGGAAGCTAAGCAGGGTCAGGCCTGGTTAGTACTTGGATGGGAGACCGCCTGGGAATACCAGGTGCTGTAAGCTTTTTCATTTTTTTGATCATATGTTTTTTTTTTTATCATATAGAGACATATTCACATGTCCACAAATTCAGCCAGAATCAAGGGCATGACATCTTTAAAAGGCCCCTTTCTGCACACAATAACGGCTTACGGCCATACCACCCTTAACACGCCCGATCTCGTCCGATCTCGGAAACTAAGTAGGGTCGTGCCTGGTTAGTACTTGGATGGGAGACCGCCTGGGAATACCAGATGCTGTAAAAGCTTTTTCATTTTTTTTGATCATATGTTTTTTTTATCATATAGAGACATATTCACATGTCCAAAAATTCAGCCAGAATCAAGGGCATGACATCTTTAAAAGGCCCCTGTCTGCACACAATAATGGCTTACGGCCATACCACCCTGAACACGCCCGATCTCGGAAGCTAAGCAAGGTCAGGCCTGGTTAGTACTTGGATGGGAGACCGCCTGGGAATACCAGGTGCTGTAAGCTTTTTCATTTTTTTTGATCATATGTTCTTTTTTTATCATATAGAGACATATTCACATGTCCACAAATTCAGCCAGAATCAAGGGCATGACATCTTTAAAAGGCCCCTGTCTGCACACAATAACGGCTTACGGCCATACCACCCTGAACACGCCCGATCTCGTCCGATCTCGGAAGCTAAGCAGGGTCGGGCCTGGATAGTACTTGGATGGGAGACCGCCTGGGAATACCAGGTGCTGTAAGCTTTTTCATTTTTTTGAT
>NW_026870139.1:120000-135000 GCF_963584025.1 Labrus mixtus
CTTGACAGTGTAGATAATGTAGATGTCGAAAAATACATACATTTAAAAGAACAGTTGGGAGTGATTGAACTTAAAAAGAGTAGGGGTGCAGCCATTAGGAGTAAAATACAATATATGTATGAGGGGGAGAGGAGTACAGCCTTTTTTTTAGGTCTGGAAAAACAAAAACAAAAAAGAACAGAAATAAACGAATTATTAAATGAAGCAGGTAAAAGTGTGACAGATAAAAAGGGAATTTTAGAAATAGTAAAGGGCTATTATGAAAGCCTGTTTTCGAGACAGGAGTGTGATAGCGTGAGTGTGAACAGAGCTTTGGGTGCCTTAAAGAAAAAACTAAGCGAGGACGATAAAATGTGGTGTGATTGTGAGTTTACAGAGGGAGAAATCAGAAGTGCTTTAGAGGGGTTAAACAAAAACAAAAGTCCTGGGAGCGATGGCCTAACTGCGGAATTCTACCAAGCTTTCAAAGAGCAGCTGGTGCCCTTGGTGAACAAATTGAGTAAATATATGGAAAAAGTGAAACATATACCAAAAAGTTTAGGGGAAGGGGTGGTTACTATTTTTTACAAAAACAAGGGGGACAATAAAAATCTGGACAACTACAGACCAATCAGCCTACTCAACACAGACTACAAAATCATAGCAAAAACAATAGCCAATAGAATCAGGGAGGTAATAGGAACAATCATAGAACAAACACAATCATACAGTATACCAAACAGAGACATAGCAGACTCAATCATTTCAATAAAACAGACGGTCAGGGATATGGAAGGGGAGGGGGGAATATGGCTAGGGATTGATTTAAATAAAGCTTTTGACAGAGTAGATCACGGGTTCATGGGGAAGGTGTTAGAGAAGTTTGGATTCGGGGAGAGAATGAGAGAATGGATAAATATGTTGTATACAGGAGCGGAAAGCAAGATAAAATGTAACGGGGAACTAACTGATTCTTTTAAAATATCAAGGTCAGTGAGACAAGGATGTCCGATGTCAGCGCTGTTGTACAGCTTGGTAGCAGAGCCGCTGGCAGCACTGATATCGGAAGACGTAAACATAAAAGGTATAGGTAAGGAAAACGTAAAAATAATACAGTATGCAGATGACGTGAATATAATGGTAAAAGGAGAGGAGGATATAGAATTGATATTAAAACATGTACAAACTTATGAAAGAGCATCTGGGGCAAAAGTAAATGAAAATAAGTCAGAAATTATGTTACTAGGTAAGGAATCCAATCTAGTTAATAAGTGGGGATTTAAAACGGTGTGTGAGAGAAGAAAAGTGTTGGGAGTGAATATGGGGAAAAATGAGAATGAATGTGATGATGTAACATGGAAAGAGGTGGTGGGTAAAATTAAAAAAACATTGAATTTGTGGAAAGCGAGGGGTCTATTGTTGAGAGGAAGGGTAGCCGTAACAAATGCTCTCGTGTTGTCCAAAGTGAATCATGCGCTGAGTACTTGTACGCTTCCGGACTGGGCCTTTAAGGAGATTTCAAAGACCATTAGGGACTTTATTTGGAAAAACAAAGCAGCGAGTATAGCTCACAAAACAATAATAGGGGCTAAAGATCAGGGGGGGCTAGCTTTGATTGATTTACTTACAAAAAAAGTAGCACTAAGAGTCAAATTGATAGGCAAATTTATGGACCAGAACCGGAACGTAGTTTGGAAAAACCACTTCAAACAATATCTGTGCAGTTTTGGACTCTACAACGAGGACAACCTGTACCAGATCAATAACCCGGATTCATTTAAACACTTGCCACGGTTTTTCCAGGAAGTACTCAGTGCGTGGTATCAGGTTTCATCCTGGACTGTACCAGAGTGCGGAACGAGAGGGTCAGTGCTACGACTGCCCTTCCTCTCGAGCCCGTATTTTAAAAATGGGGAGAGGGTAATTAAGTGTGAAGCTATGTCGAAAGCGGGATATATTAGAATAAGGGATTTACTGAACTGTGGGGGGGATTTTGATTTACAAATGGTGGTGAGGGGTTTAAAAAATAAAGGGTGTGTGTGCAGAAAGGATGTGATTGAGGGAGTGTTTGCAAATGTAAAATTGTCTTTGTCGAGCGAATGGGAAAAATTAATCAAAGAGAAGGAGGGAGTGATGCAGGACGATGTGGGGGGGATCTCCCTGTGCCTAGGGGAGAAGAAACACAACATTACAGATGTCACTACAAAAATTTGGTATAGGTGCGCAATCACACATAGAATACAGAAACCCACATCCGAAGTAAAATGGACAGACACATACCCGGACATAACAAGCAACATGATATGGAAGAACATTAACATTCCGCATACACCACATGCAATATTTGACCTAGATTTCAAACTGAGGCACAGGAGGATCTTCACCTGCATCGTCCTGCATCAGATCCATAAGGAGAGGTATGAAAGAAAGTGTTGTGTATGTGAAAGTACGGATGAGGATTTAATACATTTGTTTGTTACGTGTGGGGAATTGGTTTATTTTTGGGGAAAAATAAGAGAAATGTTGGGGAAATGCAGTAAGAATGAGTGTTGGAATGAAAGGGGGTGGGAATTGTCGGTGTTGTTGGGGGTGGGAACAAAACAAAAAAATCACAATGTAATGAATATAATTTTGGCTTTTGCAAGAAAAGCGGTTTTTAACAGAAGGAATTATGCACTGTATGAAAGTAAGAAAATGAATGTGTGGAGAATGTTTGTGAATGAATGGAAAACACATCTTAAATTGTTGTACATAGCGAATGAGAGTGAGTTTGTGAGAATGTTTGTGGAAGGTGCGAATGTGTGTAGAGTAAATGAGGAGGGAATTATGTGGGATGTCTAAATTATTTTGTTTTTGTTTTTTTGGTACGAGGGCTTCTTTTTTGGTCATGGGGAAAATGGGTGATTTGATTTGGTGGTTTTTTTTTCTCAGTGGTTTTTTGAGAATACTGTGGGGTTTTTGTATGTTTTTGTGGTTTGTTTTCAGAGGGGTGTTTGCTTTGGGGGAGGGACTCAGAAGAGTTGTCATGAGTTGGGGGTATCAGGGGTGGTTTGATTTTTTTTTTCTGATGCTATGTTTTTATTGTTTTTAGGGTGCCGTTTGCGTCAGAGGGGAGGTTTAATTTAGAGGGTGTATGTATTGTTATAGCATTTGTTGCAAATGATGTGAAAGAATTATAAATGTTTTTGTAATTTTGATAATAAAAGATAAAAAAAAAAAAAACACGCCCGATCTCGTCCGATCTCGGAAACTAAGTAGGGTCGTGCCTGGTTAGTACTTGGATGGGAGACCGCCTGGGAATACCAGATGCTGTAAAAGCTTTTTCATTTTTTTTGATCATATGTTTTTTTTATCATATAGAGACATATTCACATGTCCAAAAATTCAGCCAGAATCAAGGGCATGACATCTTTAAAAGGCCCCTGTCTGCACACAATAATGGCTTACGGCCATACCACCCTGAACACGCCCGATCTCGGAAGCTAAGCAAGGTCAGGCCTGGTTAGTACTTGGATGGGAGACCGCCTTGGAATACCAGGTGCTGTAAGCTTTTTCATTTTTTTTGATCATATGTTCTTTTTTTATCATATAGAGACATATTCACATGTCCACAAATTCAGCCAGAATCAAGGGCATGACATCTTTAAAAGGCCCCTGTCTGCACACAATAATGGCTTACGGCCATACCACGCTGAACAAGCCCGATCTCGTCCGATCTCGGAAGCTAAGCAGGGTCGAGCCTGGATAGTACTTGGATGGGAGACCACCTGGGAATACCAGGTGCTGTAAGCGTTTTCATTTTTTTGATCATATGTTTTTTTTTATCATATAGAGACATATTCACATGTCCAAAAATTCAGCCAGAATCAAGGGCATGACATCTTTAAAAGGCCCCTGTCTGCACACAATAATGGCTTGTGGCCATACCACCCTGAACACTCCTGATCTCGTCCGATCTCGGAAGCTAAGCAGGGTAGGGCCTGTTTAGTACTTGGATGGGAGACCGCCTGGGAATACCAGACGCTGTAAGCTTTTTCATTTTTTTGATCATATGTTTTTTTTTTATCATATAGAGACATATTCACATGTCCAAAAATTTAGCCAGAATCAAGGGCATGACATCTTTAAAAGGCCCCTTTCTGCACACAATAATGGCTTACGGCCATACCACCCTGAACACGCCCGATCTCGTCCGATCTCGGAAGCTATGCAGGGTCGGGCCTGGTTAGTACTTGGATGGGAGAACACCTAGGAATACCAGGTGCTGTAAGCTTTTTCATTTTTTTGATGATATGTTTTTTTTTTATCATATAGAGACATATTCACATGTCCAAAAATTCAGCCAGAATCAAGGGCATGACATCTTTAAAAGGCCCCTTTCTGCACACAATAATGACTTATGGCCATACCACCCTGAACACGCCCGATCTCGTCCGATCTCGGAAGCTAAGCAGGGTCAGGTCTGGTTAGTACTTGGATGGGAGACCGCCTGGGAATACCAGGTGCTGTAAGCTTTTTCATTTTTTTGATCATATGTTTTTTTTTTATCATAGAGAGACATATTCACATGTCCAAAAATTCAGCCAGAATCAAGGGCATGACATCTTTAAAAGGCCCCTGTCTGCACACAATAATGGCTTACGGCCATACCACCCTGAACACGCCCGATCTTGTCCGATCTCGGAAGCTAAGCAAGGTCGGGCCTGGTTAGTACTTGGATGGGAGACCGCCTGGGAATACCAGGTGCTGTAAGTTTTTTCATTTTTTTGATCATATGTTTTTTTTTATCATATAGAGACATATTCACATGTCCAAAAATTCAGCCAGAATCAAGGGAATGACATCTTTAAGGCCCATTTCTGCACACAATAATGGCTTACGGCCATACCACCCTGAACTCGTCCGATCTCGGAAGCTAAGCAGGGTCGGGCCTGGTTAGTACTTAGATGGGAGACCGCCTGGGAATACCAGGTGCTGTAAGCTTTTTCATTTTTTTGATCATATGTTTTTTTTATCATATAGAGACATATTCACATGTCCAAAAATTCAGCCAGAATCAAGGGCATGACATCTTTAAAAGGCCCCTTTCTGCACACAATAATGGCTTACGGCCATACAACCCTGAACTCGTCCGATCTCAGAAGGTAAGCAGGGTCGGGCCAGGTTAGTACTTGGATGGGAGACAGCCTGGGAATACCAGGTGCTGTAAGCTTCTTCATTTTTTTGATCATATGTTTTTTTTTTTATCATATAGACACATATTCACATGTCCAAAAATTCAGCCAGAATCAAGAGCATGACATCTTTAAAAGGCCCCTTTCTGCACACAATAATGGCTTATGGCCATACCACCCTGAACTCGTCCGATCTTGGAAGCTAAGCAGGGTGGGGCCTGGTTAGTACTTGAATGGGAGACCGCCTGGGAATACCAGGTGCTGTAAGCTTTTTCATTTTTTTGATCATATGTTTTTTTTTATCATATAGAGACATATTCACATGTCCAAAAATTCAGCCAGAATCAAGGGCATGACATCTTTAAAAGGCCCCTTTCTGCACACAATAATGGCTTACGGCCATACCACCCTGAACACGCCCGATCTCTTCCGATCTCGGAAGCTAAGCAAGGTCAGGCCTGGTTAGTACTTGGATGGGAGACCGCCTGGGAATACCAGGTGCTGTAAGCTTTTTCATTTTTTTGATCATATGTTTTTTTTTTATCATATAGAGACATATTCACATGTCCACAAATTCAGCCAGAATCAAGGGCATGACATCTTTAAAAGGCCCCTGTCTGCACACAATAACGGCTTACGGCCATACCACCCTTAACACGCTCGATCTCGTCCCATCTCGGAAGCTAAGCAGGGTCAACTTTTATCAATCAATCAATCAACTTTTATTTGTATAGCGTCAACTCATAACAAGTGTTATCTCGAGACACTTTACAAGAAGCAGGTAAAATACCTTACTCATTGTCTGTTAACATTACAAAAGAGCAGGTAAAAGACCTTACTCATTGTTATGTTACAAAAAGCAGGTAAAGGACCTTACTTATTGCTATGTTACAAAGATCCGGCCTATCCATCATGAGCACTTTAGCAAAGCAGCAAAAGTTACAGTGGTAAGAAAAAACTGCCTTATTAAAAGGCAGAAATCTTCGGCCGGATCCCCGGCTCATGACGAAACAGTCTTCACAGGCCTAGACTGCGCCGGGCTTGGAAAGGGATAGGGGGAGAGATGGGATAAGATGCAGGAAGAGGGATAGAGAGCAAGGGGGTGGGGGGAGGTAGACCGTCCATCAGCAATCCGGTGGGGAGGGGAGGGGGTGTGGGGGGTTGTTCTGGCAGGCCGCCAACCCACGATCCGGTGGGGAGGGGGTAGTGGTGGGGTGGGGGTTGTTCTGGCAAGCCGTCAACCGATGATCTTGAGGAGCCTAGGGGAGCTCAAGAGCTCCCAGGAAAGTAGGTGGTTAGTGACTGAGATTTATAGATAGATACATGCAGTAATATGATGTACTGTATATGCATAGAGAGAGAGAGAGAGAGAGAGAGAGAGAGAGAGGAGCTCAAGGTGCCAGTTCCCCCGGTAGTCTAAGCCTATAGCAGCATAACTAAGAGCTGGTCTACACCAGCACCAGCCCTAACTATAAGATTTATCAAAAAGGAAAGTTTTAAGTCTAATCTTAAAAATACAGACTGTGTCTGCCTCCTGGACCCCGGCTGGAAGGCGGTTCCAGAGGAGAGGAGCCCGATAACTGAAGGCTTTACCCCCCATAGTACACTTGGAGACTGTAGGTACCACCAGCAGGCCTGCACTCCGGGACCGCAACGCTCTCAAGGGACAGTACGGCACTAGTAGCTCCTTAAGATAAGATGGTGCCTGGCCATTTAGAGCTTTGTAGGTGAGAAGAAGGATCTTGAATTCTATTCTAGACTGTATAGGGAGCCAGTGCAGAGAAGCCAGGACAGGAGTAATGTGGTCCCATTTCCTGGTTCTGGTCAGTACACGAGCTGCAGCATTCTGGACCCGTTGAAGAGTCTTTAGAGATTTGCCAGAGCACCCTGACAAAAGAGAGTTACAATAATCCAGTCTGGAGGTAACAAATGCATGAACTAGTTTTTCTGCATCACTTTGCGACAGGATATTCCTGATCTTGGATATATTACGAAGGTGAAAGTAGGCTGTTCTTGAAACTTGACTGATGTGAGAGCTAAAAGACATATCTTGATCAAAAATAACTCCTAGATTCCTAACAGTGGTGCTAGATGCCAGGCTGATGTCATTAAGGACAGTCACATCACTAGAAAAAGTCTCTCTGAGGTTCTTAGGGCCTAGCACAATAACTTCAGTCTTGTCTGAGTTAAGTAGCAAAAAATTTCTGGTCATCCAGGTCCTAACGTCCTTAAGGCATGTTTCTAGCTGACATAACTGACTGGTACCATCGGGCTTCATTGATACATAAAGCTGAGTATCATCTGCATAACAATGAAACTGTATGGAGTGTTTCCTCATAATATTTCCCAGAGGAAGCATATATAATGTAAAAAGAATTGGTCCAAGCACTGAACCTTGTGGGACTCCATGGCAAACTTTAGTGTGCATAGAGGACTCATCATTAACATGTACAAACTGAGATCGGTCTGATAAGTAGGATTCAAACCAACTTAAAGCAGTCCCTGTAATTCCAAGCAAATGCTCCAGTCTGTACAACAGGATCCGATGGTCAATGGTGTCAAAAGCAGCACTAAGATCTAACAAGACGAGCACAGACAGAAGTCCCCTGTCTGAGGCTAGAAGTAGATCGTTTGTAACTCTAACTAGTGCAGTCTCAGTGCTATGGTGGACTCTAAATCCTGACTGGAACTCTTCAAATAAACTGTTGTCATGGAGAAAGTCACACAGCTGTTTAGCTACCACCTTCTCCAGGATCTTCGAGATAAAAGGAAGGTTGGATATAGGTCTGTAGTTAGCCAGAGTTCCTGAGTCCAGAGTAGGCTTTTTAAGTAGAGGTTTGATTACCGCTACTTTAAATGTCTGTGGTACATAGCCTGCCAGTAAAGACATATTGATCATATCTAATATGGAGTTGCTAACTAAGGGAAAGACTTCCTTAAACAGCTTGGTTGGGATTGGGTCCAAAATACAGGTTGACGGTTTCGATGCAGAAAAAATGGAATGTAGCTCTGAAAGGTCGATTGGAGAAAAACAGTCGAGACTAATATCTGGTCCTGGAACTGTCTCTGCCGCAACAGACGTATCTGCACCAGGTAAGGGCAGGAGGTTACCAATTTTGTCTCTGATGTCTAGAACTTTGTTGTTGAAAAAGCTAAGGAAATCATTACTGCTGAGGGCTAGAGGAATACAAGGCTCAATGGAGCCATGACTCTCTGTCAGCCTGGCTACAGTGCTGAAAAGGTATCTAGGATTGCCTTTGTTTTCCTCGATTAGAGAGGAGTAGTAGGCAGCTCGGGCGTGACGTAGAGCCTTCATATATCTTCTATGACTATCCTGCCAGAAAAAACGAGATTCTACCGTTTTGGTCGAACGCCATATTCTTTCAAAATTCCGTGATGATTGTTTCAGAGTACGGGTTTCTGAGTTGAACCATGGAGCCACTCTCCGCCGCTTGACAACCTTCTGTTTCAGGGGAGCAATCGAATCCAGAGTAACTCTCAGCGAATCCACTGCACTATCAACAAACTGATCTAGCTGAGAGGGACTAAAGCTATCGTAAGAGTTTCCAACTGGGTTGAAACACGGTACTGAATCAAAAACAGCTGAAATAGCTTCCTTAAATCTAGCCACAGCACTATCCGACAAACTTCTAGAAAGCACACCTCTTCCAGGCAGAGGTAATTCTAGTAGGACAAAATCAAATGTAATAAAAAAATGGTCTGATAGCAGAGGATTTTCTAGGAAAACTGTAAGGTTATGGATTTCAATTCCATAAGCTAAAACAAGATCCAGGGTGTGGTTAAAATGATGAGTAGGTTCGTTTACACCCTGGGTGAAACCAATAGAGTCTAATAGTGACATGAAAGCTGTGCTCAGGCTATCATTTTCAACATCCACATGGATATTGAAGTCACCTACAACAATTATTCTATCACTGCTAAGGACTAAGTCTGATAAAAATTCTGCAAACTCAGATAAAAACTCAGAATATGGGCCAGGAGGGCGGTAAACTACAGCAACTAGAACTGGCTGAAAGGTTCTTGAGACTGGATGTGGAAGACTAAGAACAAGGCTTTCAAAAGAAGAAAAATTCAGCTTTGGTCGAGGGTTAACTAAAAGACTGGAATTAAAAATAGCTGCTACTCCACCACCTCGTCCGGTGTCTCGAGGTATATGAGTATTAAAATGACTGGGAGGAGTGGATTCATTCAAACTAACATATTCATCTCGACACAGCCAGGTTTCAGTCAAAAAAAGTAAATCAATGTGCTGATCTGATATCAGATCATTCACTAAAAGAGACTTGGATGCTAAGGACCTAATGTTCAAAAGTCCGCAGTGAATCCTCCGATCTTGTAGCAAAATCGTATTCGTAGTTTTGATTCTAATCAGATTCTGATGATTCACGCCGTTTGGATGACTTATAAAAACGCGTTTGGGCCGGGGGACAGACACAGTACCTATAGTATAACTACAGTTCGATTCAGAATTACAGCTATAGTGACTGGGAGACAGATCTAAGGGAGGCGCAGAGAAGTGTGTAAGACTGCAGCTCTGCCTCCTGGTCTGAACTCTGAGTTGTTGTCAGGGTTTTGGACTAATAACCTCTGCTATGTTTCTAGATAATAGAGCTGCACCGTCCAAAGTGGGATGGATGCCGTCTCTAGCTAGCAGACCAGGTTTTCCCCAAAAAGACTGCCAGTTATCTATGAAGCCCACATCGTGTGCTGGACACCACCTCGACAGCCAGCGGTTGAGTGATGACATGCGGCTATACATGTCATCACTGGTCTGATTTGGGAGGGGTCCAGAGAACACTACGGAGTCCGACATCGTCTTAGCAAAAGTACACACCGACTCCACATTAACCTTAGTGACTTCCGACTGGCGTAGTCGGGAGTCATTTGTGCCGACATGAATTACGATTGTATCAAATCTACCTTTAGTCTTTGTCAGCAACTTTAAATGAGATGCGATGTCGCCCGCTCTGGCCCCGGGTATACACCTAACTATGCCCGCTGACTTCGCTAGCTTCACGTTTCGGACTATGGAGTCTCCAATAATCAGAGTTTTATTCTCAGCGGGTGTGTCGCTGAGTGGGGAAAATTTGTTTGAAACGTGAAGTGGTTGGTGGGGAACCGTGTGCTTCGATTTTCGACTATGCTTCCCTCGGACAGTAACCCAGCCACTGCCTCCCGGCTGCTCGGGAGTTACCGGGGGGGAAGCCAAGCTATGTCGGCCCGCACCTGCTACAGGTGGCTGGCTAACTACTGCTGCATACGATGACTCCGACTCAATGGTGCGGAGCCGTCTCTCTAACTCAGACACCCTCGCCTCCAAAGCTAAAAATAAACTACATTTCTTACAAGTATCATTATCACTAAAGGAGGACGAGGAATAACTTAACATCTGACACGTAGAGCAGGAGAGAGCAGGAGAGGGAGAGACAGAAAAAGAAGCCATTGTAAAGCTAACTGCTAGGCTAAACTAAGAGTAGGTACACAGTAACACAGTGCAGAGGAGAACAGAACAAGCAATTATGCAATACGCTCACCGTAGTACGCTGCTCTGCTCAGGTGCTGCTCGCTGCTCTGCTCAGGTGCTGCTCGCTGCTCTGCTCAGGTGCTGCTCGGCTCGGTCGGGCCTGGTTAGTACTTGAATGGGAGACCGCCTGGGAATACCAGATGCTGTAAGCTTTTTTTATTTTTTTGATCATATGTTTTTTTTATCATAGAGAGACATATTCACATGTCCACAAATTCAGCCAGAATCAAGGGCATGACATCTTTAAAAGGCCCCTGTCTGCACACAATAATGGCTTATGGCCATACCACCCTGAACACGCCCGATCTCGTCCGATCTCGGAAGCAAAGCAGGGTCGGGCCTGGTTAGTACTTGGATGGGAGACCACCTGGGAATACCAGGTGCTGTAAGCGTTTTCATTTTTTTGATCATATGTTTTTTTTTATCATATAGAGACATATTCACATGTCCAAAAATTCAGCCAGAATCAAGGGCATGACATCTTTAAAAGGCCCCTGTCTGCACACAATAATGGCTTATGGCCATACCACCCTGAACACGCCTGATCTTGTCCGATCTCGGAAGCTAAGCAGGGTAGGGCCTGGTTAGTACTTGGATGGGAGACCGCCTGGGAATACCAGGTGCTGTAAGCTTTTTCATTTTTTTGATCATATGTTTTTTTTTGATCATATAGAGACATATTCACATGTCCAAAAATTCAGCCAGAATCAAGGGCATGACATCTTTAAAAGGCCCCTTTCTGCACACAATAACGGCTTACGGCCATACCACCCTTAACACGCCCGATCTCGTCCGATCTCGGAAACTAAGTAGGGTCGTGCCTGGTTAGTACTTGGATGGGAGACCGCCTGGGAATACCAGACGCTGTAAGCTTTTTCATTTTGTTTGATCATATGTTTTTTTTTATCATATAGAGACATATTCACATGTCCAAAAATTCAGCCAGAATCAAGGGCATGACATCTTTAAAAGGCCCCTTTCTGCACACAATAATGGCTTACGGCCATACCACCCTGAACACGCCCGATCTCGTCCGATCTCGGAAGCTAAGCAGGGTCGGGCCTGGTTAGTACTTGGAAGGGAGACCGCCTGGGAATAACAGGTGCTGTAAGCTTTTTAATTTTTTTTGATCATATGATTTTTTTTTATCATATAGAGACATATTCACATGTCCAAAAATTCAACCAGAATCAAGGGCATGACATCTTTAAAAGGCCCCTTTCTGCACACAATAATGGCTTACGGTCATACCACCCTGAACTCGTCCGATCTCGTCCGATCTCGGAAACTAAGCAGGGTCGTGCCTGGTTAGTACTTGGATGGGAGACCGCCTGTTGAATACCAGATGCTGTAAGCTGTTTCATTTTTTTGATCAGGTGTTTTTTTTTTATCATAGAGAGACATATTCACATGTCCAAAAATTCAGCCAGAATCAAGGGCATGACATCTTTAAAAGACCCCTTTCTGCACACAATAATGGCTTACGGCCATACCACCCTGAACACGCCTGATCTCGTTCGATCTCAGAAGCTAAGCAGGGTCGGGCCTGGTTAGTACTTGGATGGGAGACCGCCTGGGAATACCAGGTGCTGTAAGCTTTTTCATTTTTTTGATCATGTTTTTTTTTATCATATAGAGACATATTCACATGTCCAAAAATTCAGCCAGAATCAAGGGCATGACATCTTTAAAAGGCCCCTGTCTGCACACAATAATGGCTTACAGCCATACCACCCTGAACACGCCCGATCTCGTTCGATCTCAGAAGCTAAGCAGGGTCGGGCCTGGTTAGTACTTGGATGGGAGACCGCCTGGGAATACCAGGTGCTGTAAGCTGTTTCATTTTTTTGATCATATGTTTTTTTTTTTATCATATAGAGACATATTCACATGTCCAAAAATTCAGCCAGAATCAAGGGCATGACATCTTTAAAAGGCCCCTTTCTGCACACAATAATGGCTTACGGCCAAATCACCCTGAACTCGTCTGATCTTGGAAGCTAAGTAGGGTCGGGCCTGGTTAGTACTTGGATGGGAGACCGCCTGGGAATACCAGACGCTGTAAGCTTTTTTCATTTTTTTGATCATATGTTTTTTTTTTATCATAGAGAGACATATTCACGTGTCCAAAAATTCAGCCAGAATCAAGGGCATGACATCTTTAAAAGGCCCCTGTCTGCAGACAATAATGGCTTACGGCCATACCACCCTGAACACGCCCGATCTCGTTCGATCTCAGAAGCTAAGCAGGGTAAGGCCTGGTTAGTACTTGGATGGGAGACCGCCTGGGAATACCAGGTGCTGTGAGCTTTTTCATTTTTTTTATCATGTTTTTTTTTATCATATAGAGACATATTCACATGTCCAAAAATTCAGCCAGAATCAAGGGCATGACATCTTTAAAAGGCCCCTGTCTGCACACAATAATGGCTTATGGCCATACCACCCTGAACACGCCCGATCTCGTTCGATCTCAGAAGCTAAGCAGGGTCGGGCCTGGTTAGTACTTGAATGGGAGACCGCCTGGGAATACCAGGTGCTGTAAGCTTTTTAATTTTTTTTGATCATATGATTTTTTTTTATCATTTAGAGACATATTCACATGTCCACAAATTCAGCCAGACTCAAGGGCATGACATCTTTAAAAGGCCCCTGTCTGCACACAATAATGGCTTACGGCCATACCACCCTGAACACGCCCGATCTCGTCCGATCTCGGAAGCAAAGCAGGGTCGGGCCTGGTTAGTACTTGGATGGGAGACCACCTGGGAATACCAGGTGCTGTAAGCGTTTTCATTTTTTTGATCATATGTTTTTTTTTATCATATAGAGACATATTCACATGTCCAAAAATTCAGCCAGAATCAAGGGCATGACATCTTTAAAAGGCCCCTGTCTGCACACAATAATGGCTTATGGCCATGCCACCCTGAACACGCCTGATCTTGTCCGATCTCGGAAGCTAAGCAGGGTAGGGCCTGGTTAGTACTTGGATGGGAGACCGCCTGGGAATACCAGGTGCTGTAAGCTTTTTCATTTTTTTGATCATATGTTTTTTTTTGATCATATAGAGACATATTCACATGTCCAAAAATTCAGCCAGAATCAAGGGCATGACATCTTTAAAAGGCCCCTTTCTGCACACAATAACGGCTTACGGCCATACCACCCTTAACACGCCCGATCTCGTCCGATCTCGGAAACTAAGTAGGGTCGTGCCTGGTTAGTACTTGGATGGGAGACCGCCTGGGAATACCAGACGCTGTAAGCTTTTTCATTTTGTTTGATCATATGTTTTTTTTTATCATATAGAGACATATTCACATGTCCAAAAATTCAGCCAGAATCAAGGGCATGACATCTTTAAAAGGCCCCTTTCTGCACACAATAATGGCTTACGGCCATACCACCCTGAACACGCCCGATCTCGTCCGATCTCGGAAGCTAAGCAGGGTCGGGCCTGGTTAGTACTTGGAAGGGAGACCGCCTGGGAATAACAGGTGCTGTAAGCTTTTTAATTTTTTTTGATCATATGATTTTTTTTTATCATATAGAGACATATTCACATGTCCAAAAATTCAACCAGAATCAAGGGCATGACATCTTTAAAAGGCCCCTTTCTGCACACAATAATGGCTTACGGTCATACCACCCTGAACTCGTCCGATCTCGTCCGATCTCGGAAACTAAGCAGGGTCGTGCCTGGTTAGTACTTGGATGGGAGACCGCCTGTTGAATACCAGATGCTGTAAGCTGTTTCATTTTTTTGATCATGTGTTTTTTTTTTATCATAGAGAGACATATTCACATGTCCAAAAATTCAGCCAGAATCAAGGGCATGACATCTTTAAAAGACCCCTTTCTGCACACAATAATGGCTTACGGCCATACCACCCTGAACACGCCTGATCTCGTTCGATCTCAGAAGCTAAGCAGGGTCGGGCCTGGTTAGTACTTGGATGGGAGACCGCCTGGGAATACCAGGTGCTGTAAGCTTTTTCATTTTTTTGATCATGTTTTTTTTTATCATATAGAGACATATTCACATGTCCAAAAATTCAGCCAGAATCAAGGGCATGACATCTTTAAAAGGCCCCTGTCTGCACACAATAATGGCTTACGGCCATACCACCCTGAACACGCCCGATCTCGTTCGATCTCAGAAGCTAAGCAGGGTCGGGCCTGGTTAGTACTTGGATGGGAGACCGCCTGGGAATACCAGGTGCTGTAAGCTGTTTCATTTTTTTGATCATATGTTTTTTTTTTTATCATATAGAGACATATTCACATGTCCAAAAATTC
>NW_026870139.1:172500-182500 GCF_963584025.1 Labrus mixtus
ATGATGGCTTACGGCCATACCACCCTGAACTCGTCCGATCTCGGAAGCTAAGTAGGGTAGGGCCTGGTTAGTACTTGGATGGGAGGCTGCCTGTGAATACCAGGTGCTGTAAGCTTTTTCATTTTTTTGATCATATGTTTTTTTTTTATCATATAGAGACATATTCACATGTCCAAAAATTCAGCCAGAATCAAGGGCATGACATCTTTAAAAGGCCCCTTTCTGCACACAATAATGGCTTACGGCCATACCACCCTGAACACGCCCGATGTCGTCCGATCTCGGAAGCTAAGCAGGGTCGCGCCTGGTTAGTACTTGGATGGGAGACTGCCTGTGGAATACCAGATGCTGTAAGCTGTTTCATTTTTTTGATCATATGTTTTTTTTTTATGATAGAGAGACATATTCACATGTCCAAAAATTCAGTCAGAATCAAGGGCATGACATCTTTAAAAGGCCCCTTTCTGCACACAATAATGGCTTACAGCCATACCACCCTGAACACGCCCGATCTCGTCATATCTCGGAAGCTAAGCAGGGTAGGGCCTGGTTAGTACTTGGATGGGAGACCACCTGGGATTACCAGGTGCTGTAAGCTTTTTCATTTTTTTGATCATATGTTTTTTTTTTATCATATAGAGACATATTCACATGTCCAAAAATTCAGCCAGAATCAAGGGCATGACATCTTTAAAAGGCCCCTTTCTGCACACAATAATGGCTTACGGCCATACCACCCTGAACAAGCCCGATCTCGTCAGATCTCGGAAGCTAAGCAGGGTCAGGCCTGGTTAGTACTTGGATGGGAGACCGCCTGGGAATACCAGGTGCTGTAAGCTTTTTCATTTTTTTGATCATATGTTTTTTTTTATCATATAGAGACATATTCACAAGTCCAAAAATTCAACCAGAATCAAGGGCATTACATCTTTAAAAGGCCCCTTTCTGCACACAATAATGGCTTACGGCCATACCACCCTGAACTCGTCCGATCTCGGAAGTTAAGCAGGGTCGGGCCTGGTTAGTACTTGGATGGGAGACCGCCTGGGAATACCAGGTGCTGTAAGCTTTTTCATTTTTTTTGATCATATGTTTTTTTTTTTGTCATATAGAGACATATTCACATGTCCAAAAATTAAACCAGAATCAAGGGCATGACATCTTTAAAATGCCCCTTTCTGCACACAATGATGGCTTACGGCCATACCACCCTGAACTCGTCCAATCTCGGAAGCTAAGTAGGGTAGGGCCTGGTTAGTACTTGGATGGGAGGCCGCCTGCGAATACCAGGTGCTGTAAGCTTTTTCATTTTTTTGATCATATGTTTTTTTTTATCATATAGAGACATATTCACATGTCCAAAAATTTAGCCAGAATCAAGGGCATGACATCTTTAAAAGGCCCCTTTCTGCACACAATAATGGCTTACGGCCATACCACCCTGAACACGCCCGATGTCGTCCGATCTCGGAAGCTAAGCAGGGTCGCGCCTGGTTAGTACTTGGATGGGAGACTGCCTGTGGAATACCAGATGCTGTAAGCTGTTTCATTTTTTTGATCATATGTTTTTTTTTTATGATAGAGAGACATATTCACATGTCCAAAAATTCAGTCAGAATCAAGGGCATGACATCTTTAAAAGGCCCCTTTCTGCACACAATAATGGCTTACAGCCATACCACCCTGAACACGCCCGATCTCGTCATATCTCGGAAGCTAAGCAGGGTAGGGCCTGGTTAGTACTTGGATGGGAGACCACCTGGGATTACCAGGTGCTGTAAGCTTTTTCATTTTTTTGATCATATGTTTTTTTTTTATCATATAGAGACATATTCACATGTCCAAAAATTCAGCCAGAATCAAGGGCATGACATCTTTAAAAGGCCCCTTTCTGCACACAATAATGGCTTACGGCCATACCACCCTGAACTCGTCAGATCTCGGAAGCTAAGCAGGGTCGGGCCTGGTTAGTACTTGGATGGGAGACCACCTGGGATTACCAGGTGCTGTAACGTTTTTCATTTTTTTGATCATATGTTTTGTTTTTATCATATAGAGACATATTCACATGTCCAAAAATTCAGCCAGAATCAAGGGCATGACATCTTTAAAAGGCCCCTTTCTGCACACAATAATGGCTTACGGCCATACCACCCTGAACTCGTCCGATCTCGGAAGCTAAGCATTGTCGGGCCTGGTTAGTACTTGGATGGGAGACCGCCAGGGAATACCAGGTGCTGTAAGCTTTTTCATTTTTTTGATCATATGTTTTTTTTTTATCATATAGAGACATATTCACATGTCCAAAAATTCAGCCAGAATCAAGGGCATGAAATCTTTAAAAGGCCCCTTTCTGCACACAATAATGGCTTACGGCCATACCACCCTGAACACGCCCGATCTCGTCCGATCTCGGAATCTAAGCAGGGTCGGGCCTGGTTAGTACTTGGATGGGAGACCGCCTGGGAATACCAGGTGCTGTAAGCTTTTTCATTTTTTTGATCATATGTTTTTTTTTTATCATATAGAGACATATTCACATGTCCAAAAATTCAGCCAGAATCAAGGGCATGACATCTTTAAAAGGCCCCTTTCTGCACACAATAATGGCTTACGGCCATACCACCCTGAACTCGTCCGATCTCGGAAGTTAAGGAGGGTCGGGCCTGATTAGTACTTGGATGGGAGACCGCCTGGGAATACCAGGTGCTTTAAGCTCTTTCATTTTTTTGATCATATGTTTTTTTTTTATCATAGAGAGACATATTCACATGTCCAAAAATTCAGCCAGAATCAAGGGCATGACATCTTTAAAAGGCCCCTTTCTGCACACAATAATGGCTTACGGCCATACCACCCTGAACACGCCCGATCTCGTCCGATCTCGGAAGCTAAGCAGGGTCGGGCCTGGTTAGTACTTGGATGGGAGACCGCCTGGGAATACCAGGTGCTGTAAGCTTTTTCATTTTTTTGATCATATGTTTTTTTTTTATCATATAGAGACATATTCACATGTCCAAAAATTCAGCCAGAATCAAGGGCATGACATCTTTAAAAGGCCCCTTTCTGCACACAATAATGGCTTACGGCCATACCACCCTGAACTCGTCTGATCTCGGAAGCTAAGCAGGGTCGGCCTGGTTAGTACTTGGATGGGAGACCGCCTGGGAATACCAGGTGCTGTAAGCTTTTTCATTTTTTTGATCATATGTTTTTTTTTTATCATATAGAGACATATTCACATGTCCAAAAATTCAGCCAGAATCAAGGGCATGACATCTTTAAAAGGCCCCTTTCTACATACAGGAATGGCTTACGGCCATACAACCCTGAACTCGTCAGATCTCGGAAGCTAAGCAGTGTCGGGCCCTGGTTAGTACTTGGATGGGAGACCGCCTGGGAATACCAGGTGCTGTAAGCTTTTTAATTTTTTTTGATCATATGATTTTTTTTTATCATATAGAGACATATTCACATGTCCAAAAATTCAACCAGAATCAAGGGCATGACATCTTTAAAAGGCCCATTTCTGCACACAATAACAGCTTACGGCCATACCACCCTGAACACGCCTGATCTTGTCTGATCTCGGAAGCTAAGCAGGGTCGGGCCTGGTTAGTACTTGGATGGGAGACCGCCTGGGAATACCATGTGCTGTAAGCTTTTTCATTTTTTTGATCATATGGTTTTTTTTTATCATATAGAGACATATTCACATGTCCAAAAATTCAGCCAGAATCAAGGGCATGACATCTTTAAAAGGCCCCTGTCTGCACACAATAATGGCTTACGGCCATACCACCCTGAACACGCCCGATCTCGTCCGATCTCGGAAGCTAAGCAGGGTAGGGCCTGGTTAGTACTTGGATGGGAGACCGCCTGGGAATACCAGGTGCTGTAAGCTTTTTCATTTTTTTTGATCATATGTTTTTTTTTTTGTCATATAGAGACATATTCACATGTCCAAAAATTAAACCAGAATCAAGGGCATGACATCTTTAAAATGCCCCTTTCTGCACACAATGATGGCTTACGGCCATACCACCCTGAACTCGTCCAATCTCGGAAGCTAAGTAGGGTAGGGCCTGGTTAGTACTTGGATGGGAGGCCGCCTGCGAATACCAGGTGCTGTAAGCTTTTTCATTTTTTTGATCATATGTTTATTTTTATCATATAGAGACATATTCACATGTCCAAAAATTCAGCCAGAATCAAGGGCATGACATCTTTAAAAGGCCCCTTTCTGCACGCAATGATGGCTTACGGCCATACCACCCTGAACTCGTCCGATCTCGGAAGCTAAGTAGGGTAGGGCCTGGTTAGTACTTGGATGGGAGGCTGCCTGTGAATACCAGGTGCTGTAAGCTTTTTCATTTTTTTGATCATATGTTTTTTTTTTATGATAGAGAGACATATTCACATGTCCAAAAATTCAGCCAGAATCAAGGGCATGACATCTTTAAAAGGCCCCTTTCTGCACACAATAATGGCTTACGGCCATACCACCCTGATCTCATCCGATCTCGGAAGCTAAGCATGGTCGAGCCTGGTTAGTACTTGGATGGGAGACCGCCTGGGAATACCAGGTGCTGTAAGGTTTTTCATTTTTTTGATCATATGATTTTCTTATCATATAGAGACATATTCACATGTCCAACAATTCAGCCAGAATCAAGGGCATGACATCTTTAAAAGGCCCCTTTCTGCACACAATAATGGCTTACGGCCATACCACCCTGAACACGCCCGATCTCGTCAGATCTCGGATGCTAAGCAGGGTCGGGCCTGGTTAGTACTTGGATGGGAGACCGCCTGGGAATACCAGGTGCTGTAAGCTTTTTCATTTTTTTGATCATATGTTTTTTTTTATCATATAGAGACATATTCACATGTCCAAAAATTCAGCCAGAATCAAGGGTATGACATCTTTAAAAGGCCCCTTTCTGCACACAATAATGGCTTACGGCCATACCACCCTGAACACGCCCGATCTCGTCCGATCTCGGAAGCTAAGCAGGGTCGGGCCTGGTTAGTACTTGCATGGGAGACCGCCTGGGAATACCAGGTGCTGTAAGCTTTTTAATTTTTTTTGATCATATGATTTTTTTTTATCATATAGAGACATATTCACATGTCCAAAAATTCAACCAGAATCAAGGGCATGACATCTTTAAAAGGCCCCTTTCTGCACACAATAATGGCTTACGGCCATACCACCCTGAACTCGTCCGATCTCAGAAGCTAAGCAGGGTCGGGCCTGGTTAGTACTTGGATGGGAGACTGCCTGGGAATACCAGGTGCTGTAAGCTTTTTCATTTTTTTGATCATATGTTTTTTTTTATCATATAGAGACATATTCCCATGTCCAAAAATTCAGCCAGAATCAAGGTCATGACATCTTTAAAAGGCCCCTTTCTGCACACAATAATGGCTTAAGGCCATACCACCCTGAACACGCCCCTTTTGCTGTCAGAGTTTGTGTGGTGCTGAAGGAGAGCTGACGTGTCAGTACTGAGCAGGACAGCTGGACTAATTTGTTTGTTTTTTGGATGCGCTTTGGATTTATTTAAATACCTCAGATTGTGAGTGAATGTCCCCCAGCAGTCACTGACTGTTAGGGGGATCGTTTTTCTTTTCACCTTTTTTTCCTGTTTTTTTTCCACAATTTTGTGAAGAATTTTTGTTTTTTGTGAATGTTTGCTCGTATGTCGCGAGCAAACTCACACGGACGGATCACAAAGATGACAGGACCACGGACTGGAGAGATGGAAAAAGGAAAAGAGAACGGACAACAACGTGAACAAACAAACATGGCACTGAAACAAAGGAATGGATTAAACGACAACGAGAAGAACGACGGACAAAAAGGACGGATGAAAACGGCAAATGAAACAGGGAACGGAATGGATGACGGAGAGAGAGGAAGAGAGAGGAGCGGCGGGCTGATTGCTCCGCATGCAGAGAATGGGAGAGGTGGCGAGAGAGCAGAAAAAGAGGAAGCAAAAGTGTCTTTTGAGAGAAAACTAACACTAAACATTGAAATGGTGGGAGACAAAGTTCCTCTAAATCACGTCATGAGCAACATAAAAATGATCTGTGGGGGCCTGCTGGCGTGCAGAACCCTGGGACCTGAAAAACTGGAGGTGACGGTGAGCAACATTAAAGGAAAGGAAAGGCTGCTGGATGGATTTAAAATCGGAGAGACCAGAGTCGTGGCGAGAGAACTAAATAATGATGAGCTGGTGGTGTCTTTTTTAAACCTGCCAGCGTATATCACAGATGAAGAAATAGTTTGGAAGCTGACGGGATGGGGAGTGAAACCGACATCACCAATAAAACGCAGAATGTGGCCTGGAACAATGATAGCTGACGGAACGAGGTTTGTCCGGGTCAGATTTAATGACCAGGTACAGTCACTCCCTTACTCCACAAAGTTTAACACTGTGATGGGGAACGAATACTTTAGAGTAATACATGATAGACAACAAAAAGTGTGCAGGATGTGCATCCAGCCGGGACACATCCTGAGAGAGTGTCCAGAATTTATGTGCCACAACTGTGGGGTGCAGGGACACTTTGCGCGAGAGTGCAGCGCGAACAGCACAAAATGCACAAACTGTAAAAAAAGAGAAAATGAATGTGAGTGTGAGAACGGAGAGGAAAGCAAGAACGAGGTGGAGGAGGTGTACGAGGATGAAGACGAGGCGGAGGAGGTGTACGAGGAGGAGGCGGAGGAGAAGGAGGTGATCGGAGCAAGCAGGAAGGAGATCAGAGAAGACGAGAACAGTGACGGAGAAATGGAGCAGAGCGGAGGAGAACGGGCGTCAGAGTGCGAGCTGGAGACGCCGGAGCTGGCTGGAGAGGGAGGACAGCAGAAGCAGCGAAAAACGAGCGAGAGAGGGAAAAAAGGAGACGGAAGGGACGTGGCAGAAGACCCGGGGGTAAGCATGAGCACAGAGGGGAGGGAGATGCCTGAGAGTGGTGTTGGACAGGCGGGAGGGAGAAAAATCACGCTAAATAATACGGGTAAAAGCACCAGTCCCAATGAAACGGACAGCGAAATGGATGTGAGTGAACTGGCGAGTGCGCAAAAAAGACTAAGTCTTGGACAACGAAAAAAGTTGGTGAAAAAATTGAAATGTAAGGACAAATAATGACTGACAATAACCCCTGTAATTCCGTTTTTTTTGTTTTTATTTTTATGATAATGGCCTTTAATTTATTTTCGATAAACGTGAATGGACTAAGGAACAAAGAAAAAAGACATGCGATTCTTTCCTTGCAGAATGACGTTTTGTGCCTGCAGGAGACCAGGTGGGATGATTCCCTGGTGGAAGACATAAAAAAAGACTTTGTGGGCCATATTTTCTGCTCCAATGGCACGTCGAGGGCGAGAGGAGTGGCGGTTTTAGTCAAAACGGGTCGGGTAACAGGGGTAAATTTGGTTTATGGAGACAAAGAAGGAAGAATAATAGTAATAGACTGTGTGTATGAAACGAAAAATATAAGAATCATAAATATATATGCACCGAATGGAGAAAAAGAAAGGAAAACATTCTTCATTGCAATAAGCAAATGGTGGGAAAGGAATTGTATAATAATCGGTGACTTTAATGTGGCGATGACACCCACCGATGTGTCAAAAAATAATGTGTTTAAGGGGGATGTGAGCAGGGGGACACTTAAAGATATAATGATAACGAAACAATGCATTGATATTTGGAGATTGCTACATCCATGGGAGAGGGTGTTCTCCAGGAGACAAATTGTACTGAATAGATTAAAACAATCTAGAATAGATTATGCTTTGGTGACATGCGAGGTAGTGAGGTGGATTAAAGAAGTTGAATATAAAACTAATATGTGGAGCGATCACGCTGGAATAGAAATCACGTTTAGAAAAGAAACGAATGTACGTAAAGGAGGGATATGGTGCTTTAATGCAAGCTTGCTGGATGATGGAATGTTTGTGAAAAGTATGGAAAGATTGTTGAATGATGTGGGATATGAGTGGAATGAGAGTGAAGATATGAATGTGTGGTGGGATAGTGTAAAAGTCAGAATTAAAAAAAAGTGTATCAATTATAGTAAAGAGAAAAAGTGGAGAGAAAATAGAAAGGAAGAGAATTTGAGAAAACAACTAAGTGAGGAAATAGCATCGCTTGACAGTGTAGATAATGTAGATGTCGAAAAATACATACATTTAAAAGAACAGTTGGGAGTGATTGAACTTAAAAAGAGTAGGGGTGCAGCCATTAGGAGTAAAATACAATATATGTATGAGGGGGAGAGGAGTACAGCCTTTTTTTTAGGTCTGGAAAAACAAAAACAAAAAAGAACAGAAATAAACGAATTATTAAATGAAGCAGGTAAAAGTGTGACAGATAAAAAGGGAATTTTAGAAATAGTAAAGGGCTATTATGAAAGCCTGTTTTCGAGACAGGAGTGTGATAGCGTGAGTGTGAACAGAGCTTTGGGTGCCTTAAAGAAAAAACTAAGCGAGGACGATAAAATGTGGTGTGATTGTGAGTTTACAGAGGGAGAAATCAGAAGTGCTTTAGAGGGGTTAAACAAAAACAAAAGTCCTGGGAGCGATGGCCTAACTGCGGAATTCTACCAAGCTTTCAAAGAGCAGCTGGTGCCCTTGGTGAACAAATTGAGTAAATATATGGAAAAAGTGAAACATATACCAAAAAGTTTAGGGGAAGGGGTGGTTACTATTTTTTACAAAAACAAGGGGGACAATAAAAATCTGGACAACTACAGACCAATCAGCCTACTCAACACAGACTACAAAATCATAGCGAAAACAATAGCCAATAGAATCAGGGAGGTAATAGGAACAATCATAGAACAAACACAATCATACAGTATACCAAACAGAGACATAGCAGACTCAATCATTTCAATAAAACAGACGGTCAGGGATATGGAAGGGGAGGGGGGAATATGGCTAGGGATTGATTTAAATAAAGCTTTTGACAGAGTAGATCACGGGTTCATGGGGAAGGTGTTAGAGAAGTTTGGATTCGGGGAGAGAATGAGAGAATGGATAAATATGTTGTATACAGGAGCGGAAAGCAAGATAAAATGTAACGGGGAACTAACTGATTCTTTTAAAATATCAAGGTCAGTGAGACAAGGATGTCCGATGTCAGCGCTGTTGTACAGCTTGGTAGCAGAGCCGCTGGCAGCACTGATATCGGAAGACGTAAACATAAAAGGTATAGGTAAGGAAAACGTAAAAATAATACAGTATGCAGATGACGTGAATATAATGGTAAAAGGAGAGGAGGATATAGAATTGATATTAAAACATGTACAAACTTATGAAAGAGCATCTGGGGCAAAAGTAAATGAAAATAAGTCAGAAATTATGTTACTAGGTAAGGAATCCAATCTAGTTAATAAGTGGGGATTTAAAACGGTGTGTGAGAGAAGAAAAGTGTTGGGAGTGAATATGGGGAAAAATGAGAATGAATGTGATGATGTAACATGGAAAGAGGTGGTGGGTAAAATTAAAAAAACATTGAATTTGTGGAAAGCGAGGGGTCTATTGTTGAGAGGAAGGGTAGCCGTAACAAATGCTCTCGTGTTGTCCAAAGTGAATCATGCGCTGAGTACTTGTACGCTTCCGGACTGGGCCTTTAAGGTGATTTCAAAGACCATTAGGGACTTTATTTGGAAAAACAAAGCAGCGAGTATAGCTCACAAAACAATAATAGGGGCTAAAGATCAGGGGGGGCTAGCTTTGATTGATTTACTTACAAAAAAAGTAGCACTAAGAGTCAAATTGATAGGCAAATTTATGGACCAGAACCGGAACGTAGTTTGGAAAAACCACTTCAAACAATATCTGTGCAGTTTTGGACTCTACAACGAGGACAACCTTTACCAGATCAATAACCCGGATTCATTTAAACACTTGCCACGGTTTTTCCAGGAAGTACTCAGTGCGTGGTATCAGGTTTCATCCTGGACTGTACCAGAGTGCGGAACG
>NW_026870139.1:195000-205000 GCF_963584025.1 Labrus mixtus
TACTTAGATGGGAGACCGCCTGGGAATACCAGGTGCTGTAAGCTTTTTCATTTTTTCGATCATATGTTTTTTTTATCATATAGAGACATATTCACATGTCCAAAAATTCAGCCAGAATCAAGGGCATGACAGCTTTAAAAGGCCCCATTCTGCACACAATAATGGCTTACGGCCATACCACCCTTAACACGCCCGATCTCGTCCGATCTCGGAAGCTAAGCAGGGTCGGGCCTGCTTAGTACTTCGATGGGAGACCTCCTGGGAATACCAGGTGCTGTAAGCTTTTTCATTTTTTTTGATCATATGTTTTTTTTTTTCATATAGAGACATATTCACATGTCCAAAAATTCAGCCAGACTCAAGGGCATGACATCTTTAAAAGGCCCCTGTCTGCACACAATAACAGCTTATGGCCATCCCACCCTGAACATGCCTGATCTCGTCCGATCTCGGAAGCTAAGCAGGGTCGGGCCTGGTTAGTAATTGGATGGGAGACTGCCTAGGAATACCAGGTGCTGTAAGCTTTTTCATATTTTTGATCATATGTTTTTTTTTTTATCATATAGAGACATATTCACATGTCCAAAAATTCAGCCAGAATCAAGGGCATGACATCTTTAAAAGGCCCCTTTCTGCACACAATAATGGCTTACGGCCATACCACCCTGATCTCGTCAGATCTCGGAAGCTAAGCAGGGTCGGGCCTGGTTAGTACTTGGATGGGAGACCGCCTGGGAATACCAGGTGCTGTAAGCTTTTTCATTTTTTTGATCATATGGTTTTTTTTTATCATATAGAGACATATTCACATGTCCAAAAATTCAGCCAGAATGAAGGGCATGACATCTTTAAAAGGCCCCTGTCTGCACACAATAATGGCTTACGGCCATACCACCCTGAACACGCCCGATCTCGTCCGATCTCGGAAGCTAAGCAGGGTAGGGCCTGGTTAGTACTTGGATGGGAGACCGCCTGGGAATACCAGGTGCTGTAAGCTTTTTCATTTTTTTTGATCATATGTTTTTTTTTTTGTCATATAGAGACATATTCACATGTCCAAAAATTAAACCAGAATCAAGGGCATGACATCTTTAAAATGCCCCTTTCTGCAAACAATGATGGCTTACGGCCATACCACCCTGAACTCGTCCGATCTCGGAAGCTAAGTAGGGTAGGGCCTGGTTAGTACTTGGATGGGAGGCCGCCTGCGAATACCAGGTGCTGTAAGCTTTTTCATTTTTTTGATCATATGTTTTTTTTTATCATATAGAGACATATTCACATGTCCAAAAAATCAGCCAGAATCAAGGGCATGACATCTTTAAAAGGCCCCTTTCTGCACGCAATAATGGCTTACGGCCATACCACCCTGATCTCATCCGATCTCGGATGCTAAGCATGGTCGGGCCTGGTTAGTACTTGGATGGGAGACCGCCTGGGAATACCAGGTGCAGTAAGCTTTTTCATTTTTTTGATCATATGTTTTTTTTTTATCATAGAGAGACATATTCACATGTCCAAAAATTCAGCCAGAATCAAGGGCATGACATCTTTAAAAGGCCCCTGTCTGCACTCAATAATGGCTTACGGCCGTACCACCCTGAACACGCCCGATCTCGTCTGATCTCGGAAGCTAAGCAGGGTCGGGCCTGGTTAGTAATTGGATGGGAGACCGCCTAGGAATACCAGGTGCTGTAAGCTTTTTCATATTTTTGATCATATGTTTTTTTTTTATCATATAGAGACATATTCACATGTCCAAAAATTCAGCCAGAATCAAGGGCATGACATCTTTAAAAGGCCCCTTTCTGCACACAATAATGGCTTACGGCCATACCACCCTGAACACGCCCGATGTCGTCAGATCTCGGAAGCTAAGCAGGGTCGGGCCTGGTTAGTACTTGGATGGGAGACTGCCTGTGGAATACCAGATGCTGTAAGCTGTTTCATTTTTTTGATCATATGTTTTTTTTTTATGATAGAGAGACATATTCACATGTCCAAAAATTCAGCCAAAATCAAGGGCATGACATCTTTAAAAGGACCCTTTCTGCACACAATAATGGCTTACGGCCATACCACCCTGAACTCGTCCGATCTCGGAAGCTAAGCAGGGTCGGGCCTGGTTAGTACTTGGATGGGAGACCACCTGGGAAAACCAGGTGCTGTAAGCTTTTTCATTTTTTTGATCATATGTTTTTTTTTATCATATAGAGACATATTCACATGTCCAAAAATTCAGCCAGAATCAAGGGCATGACATCTTTAAAAGGCCCCTTTCTGCACACAATAATGGCTTACGGCCATACAACCCTGAACACCCCTGATCTCGGAAGCTAAGCACGGTCTGGCTTGGTTAGTACTTGGATGGGAGACCGCCTGGGAATACCGGGTGCTGTAAGCTTTTTCATTTTTTTGATCATATGTTTTTTTTTATCATAGAGAGACATATTCACATGTCCAAAAATTCAGCCAGAATCAAGGGCATGACATCTTTAAAAGACACCTGTCTGCACACAATAATGGCTTACGGCCATACCACCCTGAACACGCCCGATCTCGTCTGATCTCGGAAGCTAAGCAGGGTCGGGCCTGGTTAGTACTTGGATGGGAGACCGCCTGGGAATACCAGGTGCTGTAAGCTTTTTCATTTTTTTTGATCATATGTTTTTTTTTTATCATATAGAGACATATTCACATGTCCAAAAATTCAGCCAGAATCAAGGGCATGACATGTTTAAAAGGCCCCTTTCTGCACACAATAATGGCTTACGGCCATACCACCCTGAACCCGTCCGATCTCGGAGGCTAAGCAGGGTCAGGCCTGCTTAGTACTTGGATGGGAGACCGCCTGGGAATACCAGGTGCTGTAAGCTTTTTCATTTTTTTGATCATATAGAGACATATTCACTTGTCCAAAAATTCAACCAGAATCAAGGGCATGACATCTTTAAAAGGCCCCTTTCTGCACACAATAATGGCTTACGGCCATACCACCCTGAACTCGTCAGATCTCGGAAGCTAAGCAGGGTCGGGCCTGGTTAGTACTTAGATGGGAGACCGCCTGGGAATACCAGGTGCTGTAAGCTTTTTCATTTTTTCGATCATATGTTTTTTTTATCATATAGAGACATATTCACATGTCCAAAAATTCAGCCAGAATCAAGGGCATGACAGCTTTAAAAGGCCCCATTCTGCACACAATAATGGCTTACGGCCATACCACCCTGAACTCGTCAGATCTCGGAAGCTAATCAGGGTCGGGCCTGGTTAGTACTTGGATGGGAGACCGCCTGGGAAAACCAGGTGCTGTAAGCTTTTTCATTTTTTTGATCATATGTTTTTTTTTATCATATAGAGACATATTCACATGTCCAAAAATTCAGCCAGAATCAAGGGCATGACATCTTTAAAAGGCCCCTGTCTGCAAACAATAATGGCTTACGGCCATACCACCCTGAACACGCCCGATCTCGGAAGCTAAGCAGGGTCTGGCCTGGTTAGTACTTGGATGGGAGACCGCCCGGGAATACAGGGTGCTGTAAGCTTTTTCATTTTTTTGATCATATAGAGGCATATTCACATGTCCAAAAATTCAACCAGAATCAAGGACATGACATCTTTAAAAGGCCCCTTTCTGCACACAATAATGGCTTACGGCCATACCACCCTGAACCAGTCAGATCTCGGAAGCTAAGCAGGGTCGGGCCTGGTTAGTACTTGGATGGGAGACCGCCTGGGAATATCAGGTGCTGTAAGCTTTTTCATTTTTTTGATCATATGTTTTTTTTTTATCATATAGAGACATATTCACATGTCCAAAAATTCAGCCAGAATCAAGGGCATGACATCTTTAAAAGGCCCATGTCTGCACACAATAATGGCTTACGGCCATACCACCCTGAACACGCCCGATCTCGTCCGATCTCGGAAGCTAAGCAGGGTCGGGCCTGGTTAGTACTTGGATGGGAGACCGCCTGGGAATACCAGGTGCTGTAAGCTTTTTCATTTTTTTTGATCATATGTTTTTTTTTATCATATAGAGACATATTCACATGTCCAAAAATTCAACCAGAATCAAGGGCATGACATCTTTAAAAGGCCCCTTTCTGCACACAATAATGGCTTACGGCCATACCACCCTGAATCCGTCAGATCTCGGAAGCTAAGCAGGGTCGGGCCTGGTTAGTACTTGGATGGGAGACCGCCTGGGAATATCAGGTGCTGTAAGCTTTTTCATTTTTTTGGATCATATGATTTTTTTTTATCATATAGAGACATATTCACATGTCCAAAAATTCAACCAGAATCAAGGGCATGACATCTTTAAAAGGCCCCTTTCTGCACACAATAATGGCTTACGGCCATACCACCCTGAATCCGTCAGATCTCGGAAGCTATGCAGGGTCAGGCCTCATTAGTACTTGGATGGGAGACCGCCTGTGGAATACCAAATGCTGTAAGCTGTTTCATTTTTTTGATCATATGTTTTTTTTTTTATCATATAGAGACATATTCACATGTCCAAAAATTCAGCCAGAATCAAGGGCATGACATCTTTAAAAGGCCCCTTTCTGCACACCATAATGGCTTACGGCCAAACCACCCTGAACTCGTCCGATCTTGGAAGCTAAGCAGGGTCGGGCCTGGTTAGTACTTGGATGGGAGACCGCCTGGGAATACCAGACGCTGTAAGCTTTTTTTATTTTTTTGATCATATGTTTTTTTTTTTCATAGAGAGACATATTCATATGTCCAAAAATTCAGCCAGAATCAAGGGCATGACATCTTTAAAAGGCCCCTGTCTGCAGACAATAATGGCTTATGGCCATACCACCCTGAACACGCCCGATCTCGTTCGATCTCAGAAGCTAAGCAGGTTAAGGCCTGGTTAGTACTTGGATGGGAGACCGCCTGGGAATACCAGGTGCTGTAAGCTTTTTCATTTTTTTGATCATGTTTTTTTTTATCATATAGAGACATATTCACATGTCCAAAAATTCAGCCAGAATCAAGGGCATGACATCTTTAAAAGGCCCCTGTCTGCACACAATAATGGCTTACGGCCATACCACCCTGAACACGCCTGATCTCGTTCGATCTCAGAAGCTAAGCAGGGTCGGGCCTGGTTAGTAATTGGATGGGAGACCGCCTGGGAATACCAGGTGCTGTAAGCTTTTTAATTTTTTTTGATCATATTATTTTTTTTTATCATATACAGACATATTCACATGTCCAAAAATTCAACCAGAATGAAGGGCATGACATCTTTAAAAGGCCCCTTTCTGCACACAATAATGGCTTACAGTCATACCTCCCTGAACTCGTCCGATCTCGTCCGATCTCGGAAACTAAGCAGGGTCGTGCCTGGTTAGTACTTGGATGGGAGACCGCCTGTGGAATACCAGATGCTGTAAGCTGTTTCATTTTTTTGATCATGTGTTTTTTTTTTATCATATAGAGACATATTCACATGTCCAAAAATTTAGCCAGAATCAAGGGCATGATATCTTTAAAAGGCCCCTTTCTGCACACAATAATGCCTTACGTCCATACCACCCTGAACACGCCCGATCTCAGAAGCAAAGCAGGGTCGGGCCTGGTTAATACTTGGATGGGAGACCGCCTAGGAATACCAGGTGCTGTAAGCTTTTTCATTTTTTTGATCATATGTTTTTTTTTATCATATAGAGACATATTCACATGTCCAAAAATTCAGCCAGAATCAAGGGCATGACATCTTTAAAAGGCCCCTTTCTGCACACAATAATGGCTTACGGCCATACCACCCTGAACACGCCCGATGTCGTCCGATCTCGGAAGCTAAGCAGGGTCGCGCCTGGTTAGTACTTGGATGGGAGACTGCCTGTGGAATACCAGATGCTGTAAGCTGTTTCATTTTTTTGATCATATGTTTTTTTTTTATGATAGAGAGACATATTCACATGTCCAAAAATTCAGTCAGAATCAAGGGCATGACATCTTTAAAAGGCCCCTTTCTGCACACAATAATGGCTTACAGCCATACCACCCTGAACACGCCCCTTTTGCTGTCAGAGTTTGTGTGGTGCTGAAGGAGAGCTGACGTGTCAGTACTGAGCAGGACAGCTGGACTAATTTGTTTGTTTTTTGGATGCGCTTTGGATTTATTTAAATACCTCAGATTGTGAGTGAATGTCCCCCAGCAGTCACTGACTGTTAGGGGGATCGTTTTTCTTTTCACCTTTTTTTCCTGTTTTTTTTCCACAATTTTGTGAAGAATTTTTGTTTTTTGTGAATGTTTGCTCGTATGTCGCGAGCAAACTCACACGGACGGATCACAAAGATGACAGGACCACGGACTGGAGAGATGGAAAAAGGAAAAGAGAACGGACAACAACGTGAACAAACAAACATTGCACTGAAACAAAGGAATGGATTAAACGACAACGAGAAGAACGACGGACAAAAAGGACGGATGAAAACGGCAAATGAAACAGGGAACGGAATGGATGACGGAGAGAGAGGAAGAGAGAGGAGCGGCGGGCTGATTGCTCCGCATGCAGAGAATGGGAGAGGTGGCGAGAGAGCAGAAAAAGAGGAAGCAAAAGTGTCTTTTGAGAGAAAACTAACACTAAACATTGAAATGGTGGGAGACAAAGTTCCTCTAAATCACGTCATGAGCAACATAAAAATGATCTGTGGGGGCCTGCTGGCGTGCAGAACCCTGGGACCTGAAAAACTGGAGGTGACGGTGAGCAACATTAAAGGAAAGGAAAGGCTGCTGGATGGATTTAAAATCGGAGAGACCAGAGTCGTGGCGAGAGAACTAAATAATGATGAGCTGGTGGTGTCTTTTTTAAACCTGCCAGCGTATATCACAGATGAAGAAATAGTTTGGAAGCTGACGGGATGGGGAGTGAAACCGACATCACCAATAAAACGCAGAATGTGGCCTGGAACAATGATAGCTGACGGAACGAGGTTTGTCCGGGTCAGATTTAATGACCAGGTACAGTCACTCCCTTACTCCACAAAGTTTAACACTGTGATGGGGAACGAATACTTTAGAGTAATACATGATAGACAACAAAAAGTGTGCAGGATGTGCATCCAGCCGGGACACATCCTGAGAGAGTGTCCAGAATTTATGTGCCACAACTGTGGGGTGCAGGGACACTTTGCGCGAGAGTGCAGCGCGAACAGCACAAAATGCACAAACTGTAAAAAAAGAGAAAATGAATGTGAGTGTGAGAACGGAGAGGAAAGCAAGAACGAGGTGGAGGAGGTGTACGAGGATGAAGACGAGGCGGAGGAGGTGTACGAGGAGGAGGCGGAGGAGAAGGAGGTGATTGGAGCAAGCAGGAAGGAGATCAGAGAAGACGAGAACAGTGACGGAGAAATGGAGCAGAGCGGAGAGAGCGGAGGAGAACGGGCGTCAGAGTGCGAGCTGGAGACGCCGGAGCTGGCTGGAGAGGGAGGACAGCAGAAGCAGCGAAAAACGAGCGAGAGAGGGAAAAAAGGAGACGGAAGGGACGTGGCAGAAGACCCGGGGGTAAGCATGAGCACAGAGGGGAGGGAGATGCCTGAGAGTGGTGTTGGACAGGCGGGAGGGAGAAAAATCACGCTAAATAATACGGGTAAAAGCACCAGTCCCAATGAAACGGACAGCGAAATGGATGTGAGTGAACTGGCGAGTGCGCAAAAAAGACTAAGTCTTGGACAACGAAAAAAGTTGGTGAAAAAATTGAAATGTAAGGACAAATAATGACTGACAATAACCCCTGTAAATCCGTTTTTTTTGTTTTTATTTTTATGATAATGGCCTTTAATTTATTTTCGATAAACGTGAATGGACTAAGGAACAAAGAAAAAAGACATGCGATTCTTTCCTTGCAGAATGACGTTTTGTGCCTGCAGGAGACCAGGTGGGATGATTCCCTGGTGGAAGACATAAAAAAAGACTTTGTGGGCCATATTTTCTGCTCCAATGGCACGTCGAGGGCGAGAGGAGTGGCGGTTTTAGTCAAAACGGGTCGGGTAACAGGGGTAAATTTGGTTTATGGAGACAAAGAAGGAAGAATAATAGTAATAGACTGTGTGTATGAAACGAAAAATATAAGAATCATAAATATATATGCACCGAATGGAGAAAAAGAAAGGAAAACATTCTTCATTGCAATAAGCAAATGGTGGGAAAGGAATTGTATAATAATCGGTGACTTTAATGTGGCGATGACACCCACCGATGTGTCAAAAAATAATGTGTTTAAGGGGGATGTGAGCAGGGGGACACTTAAAGATATAATGATAACGAAACAATGCATTGATATTTGGAGATTGCTACATCCATGGGAGAGGGTGTTCTCCAGGAGACAAATTGTACTGAATAGATTAAAACAATCTAGAATAGATTATGCTTTGGTGACATGCGAGGTAGTGAGGTGGATTAAAGAAGTTGAATATAAAACTAATATGTGGAGCGATCACGCTGGAATAGAAATCACGTTTAGAAAAGAAACGAATGTACGTAAAGGAGGGATATGGTGCTTTAATGCAAGCTTGCTGGATGATGGAATGTTTGTGAAAAGTATGGAAAGATTGTTGAATGATGTGGGATATGAGTGGAATGAGAGTGAAGATATGAATGTGTGGTGGGATAGTGTAAAAGTCAGAATTAAAAAAAAGTGTATCAATTATAGTAAAGAGAAAAAGTGGAGAGAAAATAGAAAGGAAGAGAATTTGAGAAAACAACTAAGTGAGGAAATAGCATCGCTTGACAGTGTAGATAATGTAGATGTCGAAAAATACATACATTTAAAAGAACAGTTGGGAGTGATTGAACTTAAAAAGAGTAGGGGTGCAGCCATTAGGAGTAAAATACAATATATGTATGAGGGGGAGAGGAGTACAGCCTTTTTTTTAGGTCTGGAAAAACAAAAACAAAAAAGAACAGAAATAAACGAATTATTAAATGAAGCAGGTAAAAGTGTGACAGATAAAAAGGGAATTTTAGAAATAGTAAAGGGCTATTATGAAAGCCTGTTTTCGAGACAGGAGTGTGATAGCGTGAGTGTGAACAGAGCTTTGGGTGCCTTAAAGAAAAAACTAAGCGAGGACGATAAAATGTGGTGTGATTGTGAGTTTACAGAGGGAGAAATCAGAAGTGCTTTAGAGGGGTTAAACAAAAACAAAAGTCCTGGGAGCGATGGCCTAACTGCGGAATTCTACCAAGCTTTCAAAGAGCAGCTGGTGCCCTTGGTGAACAAATTGAGTAAATATATGGAAAAAGTGAAACATATACCAAAAAGTTTAGGGGAAGGGGTGGTTACTATTTTTTACAAAAACAAGGGGGACAATAAAAATCTGGACAACTACAGACCAATCAGCCTACTCAACACAGACTACAAAATCATAGCGAAAACAATAGCCAATAGAATCAGGGAGGTAATAGGAACAATCATAGAACAAACACAATCATACAGTATACCAAACAGAGACATAGCAGACTCAATCATTTCAATAAAACAGACGGTCAGGGATATGGAAGGGGAGGGGGGAATATGGCTAGGGATTGATTTAAATAAAGCTTTTGACAGAGTAGATCACGGGTTCATGGGGAAGGTGTTAGAGAAGTTTGGATTCGGGGAGAGAATGAGAGAATGGATAAATATGTTGTATACAGGAGCGGAAAGCAAGATAAAATGTAACGGGGAACTAACTGATTCTTTTAAAATATCAAGGTCAGTGAGACAAGGATGTCCGATGTCAGCGCTGTTGTACAGCTTGGTAGCAGAGCCGCTGGCAGCACTGATATCGGAAGACGTAAACATAAAAGGTATAGGTAAGGAAAACGTAAAAATAATACAGTATGCAGATGACGTGAATATAATGGTAAAAGGAGAGGAGGATATAGAATTGATATTAAAACATGTACAAACTTATGAAAGAGCATCTGGGGCAAAAGTAAATGAAAATAAGTCAGAAATGATGTTACTAGGTAAGGAATCCAATCTAGTTA
>NW_026870139.1:210000-217500 GCF_963584025.1 Labrus mixtus
ATGTCGTCTGATCTCGGAAGCTAAGCAGGGTCGGGCCTGGTTAGTACTTGGATGGGAGACTGCCTGTGGAATACCAGATGCTGTAAGCTGTTTCAATTTTTTGATCATATGTTTATTTTTTTATGATAGAGAGACATATTCACATGTCCAAAAATTCAGCCAGAATCAAGGGCATGACATCTTTAAAAGGCCCCTTTCTGCACACAATAATGGCTTACGGCCATACCACCCTGATCTCGTCAGATCTCGGAAGCTAAGCAGGGTCGGGCCTGGTTAGTACTTGGATGGGAGACCGCCTGGGAATACCAGGTGCTGTAAGCTTTTTCATTTTTTTGATCATATGGTTTTTTTTTATCATATAGAGACATATTCACATGTCCAAAAATTCAGCCAGAATCAAGGGCATGACATCTTTAAAAGGCCCCTGTCTGCACACAATAATGGCTTACGGCCATACCACCCTGAACACGCCCGATCTCGTCCGATCTCGGAAGCTAAGCAGGGTAGGGCCTGGTTAGTACTTGGATGGGAGACCGCCTGGGAATACCAGGTGCTGTAAGCTTTTTCATTTTTTTTGATCATATGTTTTTTTTTTTGTCATATAGAGACATATTCACATGTCCAAAAATTAAACCAGAATCAAGGGCATGACATCTTTAAAATGCCCCTTTCTGCACACAATGATGGCTTACGGCCATACCACCCTGAACTCGTCCGATCTCGGAAGCTAAGTAGGGTAGGGCCTGGTTAGTACTTGGATGGGAGGCTGCCTGCGAATACCAGGTGCTGTAAGCTTTTTCATTTTTTTGATCATATGTTTTTTTTTATCATATAGAGACATATTCACATGTCCAAAAAATCAGCCAGAATCAAGGGCATGACATCTTTAAAAGGCCCCTTTCTGCACGCAATAATGGCTTACGGCCATACCACCCTGATCTCATCCGATCTCGGAAGCTAAGCATGGTCGGGCCTGGTTAGTACTTGGATGGGAGACCGCCTGGGAATACCAGGTGCAGTAAGCTTTTTCATTTTTTTGATCATATGTTTTTTTTTTATCATAGAGAGACATATTCACATGTCCAAAAATTCAGCCAGAATCAAGGGCATGACATCTTTAAAAGGCCCCTGTCTGCACTCAATAATGGCTTACGGCCATACCACCCTGAACACGCCCGATCTCGTCCGATCTCGGAAGCTAAGCAGGGTCGGGCCTGGTTAGTACTTGGATGGGAGACTGCCTGTGGAATATCAGATGCTGTAAGCTGTTTCATTTTTTTGATCATATGTTTTTTTTTTATGATAGAGAGACATATTCACATGTCCAAAAATTCAGCCAGAATCAAGGGCATGACATCTTTAAAAGGCCCCTTTCTGCACACAATAATGGCTTACGGCCATACCACCCTGAACACGCCCGATCTCGTCAGATCTCGGAAGCTAAGCAGGGTCGGGCCTGGTTAGTACTTGAATGGGAGACCGCCTGGGAATACCAGGTGCTGTAAGCTTTTTCATTTTTTTGATCATATGTTTTTTTTTATCATATAGAGACATATTCACATGTCCAAAAATTCAGCCAGAATCAAGGGTATGACATCTTTAAAAGGCCCCTTTCTGCACGCAATAATGGCTTACGGCCATACCACCCTGAACACGCCCCTTTTGCTGTCAGAGTTTGTGTGGTGCTGAAGGAGAGCTGACGTGTCAGTACAGAGCTGGACAGCTGGACTAATTTGTTTGTTTTTTGGATGCGCTTTGGATTTATTTAAATACCTCAGATTGTGAGTGAATGTCCCCCAGCAGTCACTGACTGTTAGGGGGATCGTTTTTCTTTTCACCTTTTTTCCTGTTTTTTTTCCACAATTTTGTGAAGAATTTTTGTTTTTTGTGAATGTTTGCTCGTATGTCGCGAGCAAACTCACACGGACGGATCACAAAGATTACAGGACCACGGACTGGAGAGATGGAAAAAGGAAAAGAGAACGGACAACAACGTGAACAAACAAACATGGCACTGAAACAAACGAATGGTTTTAACGACAACGAGAAGGACGACGGACAAAAAGGACGGATGAAAACGGCAAATGAAACAGGGAACGGAATGGATGACGGAGAGAGAGGAAGAGAGAGGAGCGGCGGGCTGATTGCTCCGCATGCAGAGAATGGGAGAGGTGGCGAGAGGAAGCAAAAGTGTCTTTTGAGAGAAAACTAACACTAAACATTGAAATGGTGGGAGACAAAGTTCCTCTAAATCACGTCATGAGTAACATAAAAATGATCTGTGGGGGCCTGCTGGCGTGCAGAACCCTGGGACCTGAAAAACTGGAAGTGACGGTGAGCAACATTAAAGGAAAGGAAAGGCTGCTGGATGGATTTAAAATCGGAGAGACCAGAGTCGTGGCGAGAGAAGTAAATAATGATGAGCTGGTGGTGTCTTTTTTAAACCTGCCAGCGTATATCACAGATGAAGAAATAGTTTGGAAGCTGACGGGATGGGGAGTGAAACCGACATCACCAATAAAACGCAGAATGTGGCCTGGAACAATGATAGCTGACGGAACGAGGTTTGTCCGGGTCAGATTTAATGACCAGGTACAGTCACTCCCTTACTCCACAAAGTTTAACACTGTGATGGGGAACGAATACTTTAGAGTAATACATGATAGACAACAAAAAGTGTGCAGGATGTGCATCCAGCCGGGACACATCCTGAGAGAGTGTCCAGAATTTATGTGCCACAACTGTGGGGTGCAGGGACACTTTGCGCGAGAGTGCAGCGCGAACAGCACAAAATGCACAAACTGTAAAAAAAGAGAAAATGAATGTGAGTGTGAGAACGGAGAGGAAAGCAAGAACGAGGTGGAGGAGGTGTACGAGGATGAAGACGAGGCGGAGGAGGTGTACGAGGAGGAGGCGGAGGAGAAGGAGGTGATCGGAGCAAGCAGGAAGGAGATCAGAGAAGACGAGAACAGTGACGGAGAAATGGAGCAGAGCGGAGAGAGCGGAGGAGAACGGGCGTCAGAGTGCGAGCTGGAGACGCCGGAGCTGGCTGGAGAGGGAGGACAGCAGAAGCAGCGAAAAACGAGCGAGAGAGGGAAAAAAGGAGACGGAAGGGACGTGGCAGAAGACCCGGGGGTAAGCATGAGCACAGAGGGGAGGGAGATGCCTGAGAGTGGTGTTGGACAGGCGGGAGGGAGAAAAATCACGCTAAATAATACGGGTAAAAGCACCAGTCCCAATGAAACGGACAGCGAAATGGATGTGAGTGAACTGGCGAGTGCGCAAAAAAGACTAAGTCTTGGACAACGAAAAAAGTTGGTGAAAAAATTGAAATGTAAGGACAAATAATGACTGACAATAACCCCTGTAAATCCGTTTTTTTTGGTTTTATTTTTATGATAATGGCCTTTAATTTATTTTCGATTAACGTGAATGGACTAAGAAACAAAGAAAAAAGACATTCGATTCTTTCCTTGCAGAATGACGTTTTGTGCCTGCAGGAGACCAGGTGGGATGATTCCCTGGTGGAAGACATAAAAAAAGACTTTGTGGGCCATATTTTCTGCTCCACTGGCACGTCGAGGGCGAGAGGAGTGGCGGTTTTAGTCAAAACGGGTCGGGTAACAGGGGTAAATTTGGTTTATGGAGACAAAGAAGGAAGAATAATAGTAATAGACTGTGTGTATGAAACGAAAAATATAAGAATCATAAATATATATGCACCGAATGGAGAAAAAGAAAGGAAAACGTTCTTCATTGCAATAAGCAAATTGTGGGAAAGGAATTGTATAATAATCGGTGACTTTAATGTGGCAATGACACCTACCGATGTGTCAAAAAATAATGTGTTTAAGGGGGATGTAAGCAGGTGGACACTTAAAGATATAATGATAACGAAACAATGCATTGATATTTGGAGATTGCTACATCCATGGGGGAGGGTGTTCTCCAGGAGACAAATTGTACTAAATAGATTAAAACAATCTAGAATAGATTATGCTTTGGTGACATGCGAGGTAGTGAGGTGGATTAAAGAAGTTGAATATAAAACTAATATGTGGAGCGATCACGCTGGAATAGAAATCACGTTTAGAAAAGAAACGAATGTACGTAAAGGAGGGATATGGTGCTTTAATGCAAGCTTGCTGGATGATAGAATGTTTGTGAAAAGTATGGAAAGATTGTTGAATGATGTGGGATATGAGTGGAATGAGAGTGAAGATATGAATGTGTGGTGGGATAGTGTAAAAGTCAGAATTAAAAAAAAGTGTATCAATTATAGTAAAGAGAAAAAGTGGAGAGAAAATAGAAAGGAAGAGAATTTGAGAAAACAACTAAGTGAGGAAATAGCATCGCTTGACAGTGTAGATAATGTAGATGTCGAAAAATACATACATTTAAAAGAACAGTTGGGAGTGATTGAACTTAAAAAGAGTAGGGGTGCAGCCATTAGGAGTAAAATACAATATATGTATGAGGGGGAAAGGAGTACAGCCTTTTTTTTAGGTCTGGAAAAACAAAAACAAAAAAGAACAGAAATAAACGAATTATTAAATGAAGCAGGTAAAAGTGTGACAGATAAAAAGGGAATTTTAGAAATAGTAAAGGGCTATTATGAAAGCCTGTTTTCGAGACAGGAGTGTGATAGCGTGAGTGTGAACAGAGCTTTGGGTGCCTTAAAGAAAAAACTAAGCGAGGACGATAAAATGTGGTGTGATTGTGAGTTTACAGAGGGAGAAATCAGAAGTGCTTTAGAGGGGTTAAACAAAAACAAAAGTCCTGGGAGCGATGGCCTAACTGCGGAATTCTACCAAGCTTTCAAAGAGCAGCTGGTGCCCTTGGTGAACACATTGAGTAAATATATGGAAAAAGTGAAACATATACCAAAAAGTTTAGGGGAAGGGGTGGTTACTATTTTTTACAAAAACAAGGGGGACAATAAAAATCTGGACAACTACAGACCAATCAGCCTACTCAACACAGACTACAAAATCATAGCGAAAACAATAGCCAATAGAATCAGGGAGGTAATAGGAACAATCATAGAACAAACACAATCATACAGTATACCAAACAGAGACATAGCAGACTCAATCATTTCAATAAAACAGACGGTCAGGGATATGGAAGGGGAGGGGGGAATATGGCTAGGGATTGATTTAAATAAAGCTTTTGACAGAGTAGATCACGGGTTCATGGGGAAGGTGTTAGAGAAGTTTGGATTCGGGGAGAGAATGAGAGAATGGATAAATATGTTGTATACAGGAGCGGAAAGCAAGATAAAATGTAACGGGGAACTAACTGATTCTTTTAAAATATCAAGGTCAGTGAGACAAGGATGTCCGATGTCAGCGCTGTTGTACAGCTTGGTAGCAGAGCCGCTGGCAGCACTGATATCGGAAGACGTAAACATAAAAGGTATAGGTAAGGAAAACGTAAAAATAATACAGTATGCAGATGACGTGAATATAATGGTAAAAGGAGAGGAGGATATAGAATTGATATTAAAACATGTACAAACTTATGAAAGAGCATCTGGGGCAAAAGTAAATGAAAATAAGTCAGAAATTATGTTACTAGGTAAGGAATCCAATCTAGTTAATAAGTGGGGATTTAAAACGGTGTGTGAGAGAAGAAAAGTGTTGGGAGTGAATATGGGGAAAAATGAGAATGAATGTGATGATGTAACATGGAAAGAGGTGGTGGGTAAAATTAAAAAAACATTGAATTTGTGGAAAGCGAGGGGTCTATTGTTGAGAGGAAGGGTAGCCGTAACAAATGCTCTCGTGTTGTCCAAAGTGAATCATGCGCTGAGTACTTGTACGCTTCCGGACTGGGCCTTTAAGGAGATTTCAAAGACCATTAGGGACTTTATTTGGAAAAACAAAGCAGCGAGTATAGCTCACAAAACAATAATAGGGGCTAAAGATCAGGGGGGGCTAGCTTTGATTGATTTACTTACAAAAAAAGTAGCACTAAGAGTCAAATTGATAGGCAAATTTATGGACCAGAACCGGAACGTAGTTTGGAAAAACCACTTCAAACAATATCTGTGCAGTTTTGGACTCTACAACGAGGACAACCTGTACCAGATCAATAACCCGGATTCATTTAAACACTTGCCACGGTTTTTCCAGGAAGTACTCAGTGCGTGGTATCAGGTTTCATCCTGGACTGTACCAGAGTGCGGAACGAGAGGGTCAGTGCTACGACTGCCCTTCCTCTCGAGCCCGTATTTTAAAAATGGGGAGAGGGTAATTAAGTGTGAAGCTATGTCGAAAGCGGGATATATTAGAATAAGGGATTTACTGAACTGTGGGGGGGATTTTGATTTACAAATGGTGGTGAGGGGTTTAAAAAATAAAGGGTGTGTGTGCAGAAAGGATGTGATTGAGGGAGTGTTTGCAAATGTAAAATTGTCTTTGTCGAGCGAATGGGAAAAATTAATCAAAGAGAAGGAGGGAGTGATGCAGGACGATGTGGGGGGGATCTCCCTGTGCCTAGGGGAGAAGAAACACAACATTATAGATGTCACTACAAAAATTTGGTATAGATGCGCAATCACACATAGAATACAGAAACCCACATCCGAAGTAAAATGGACAGACACATACCCGGACATAACAAGCAACATGATATGGAAGAACATTAACATTCCGCATACACCACATGCAATATTTGACCTAGATTTCAAACTGAGGCACAGGAGGATCTTCACCTGCATCGTCCTGCATCAGATCCATAAGGAGAGGTATGAAAGAAAGTGTTGTGTATGTGAAAGTACGGATGAGGATTTAATACATTTGTTTGTTACGTGTGGGGAATTGGTTTATTTTTGGGGAAAAATAAGAGAAATGTTGAGGAAATGCAGTAAGAATGAGTGTTGGAATGAAAGGGGGTGGGAATTGTCGGTGTTGTTGGGGGTGGGAACAAAACAAAAAAATCACAATGTAATGAATATAATTTTGGCTTTTGCAAGAAAAGCGGTTTTTAACAGGAGGAATTATGCACTGTATGAAAGTAAGAAAATGAATGTGTGGAGAATGTTTGTGAATGAATGGAAAGCACATCTTAAATTACTGTACATAGCGAATGAGAGTGAGTTTGTGAGAATGTTTGTGGAAGGTGCGAATGTGTGTAGAGTAAACGAGGAGGGAATTATGTGGGATGTCTAAATTATTTTGTTTTTGGTTTTTTTGGTACGAGGGCTTCTTTTTTGGTCATGGGGAAAATGGGTGATTTGATTTGGTGGTTTTTTTTTTCTCAGTGGTTTTTTGAGAATACTGTGGGGTTTTTGTATGTTTTTGTGGTTTGTTTTCAGAGGGGTGTTTGCTTTGGGGGAGGGACTCAGAAGAGATGTCATGAGTTGGGGGTATCAGGGGTGATTTGAGTTTTTTTTTCTGATGCTATGTTTTTATTGTTTTTAGGGTGCCGTTTGCGTCAGAGGGGAGGTTTAATTTAGAGGGTGTATGTATTATAATAGCATTTGTTGTAAATGAT
>NW_026870139.1:230000-245000 GCF_963584025.1 Labrus mixtus
AGATTGCTACATCCATGGGAGAGGGTGTTCTCCAGGAGACAAATTGTACTGAATAGATTAAAACAATCTAGAATAGATTATGCTTTGGTGACATGCGAGGTAGTGAGGTGGATTAAAGAAGTTGAATATAAAACTAATATGTGGAGCGATCACGCTGGAATAGAAATCACGTTTAGAAAAGAAACGAATGTACGTAAAGGAGGGATATGGTGCTTTAATGCAAGCTTGCTGGATGATGGAATGTTTGTGAAAAGTATGGAAAGATTGTTGAATGATGTGGGATATGAGTGGAATGAGAGTGAAGATATGAATGTGTGGTGGGATAGTGTAAAAGTCAGAATTAAAAAAAAGTGTATCAATTATAGTAAAGAGAAAAAGTGGAGAGAAAATAGAAAGGAAGAGAATTTGAGAAAACAACTAAGTGAGGAAATAGCATCGCTTGACAGTGTAGATAATGTAGATGTCGAAAAATACATACATTTAAAAGAACAGTTGGGAGTGATTGAACTTAAAAAGAGTAGGGGTGCAGCCATTAGGAGTAAAATACAATATATGTATGAGGGGGAGAGGAGTACAGCCTTTTTTTTAGGTCTGGAAAAACAAAAACAAAAAAGAACAGAAATAAACGAATTATTAAATGAAGCAGGTAAAAGTGTGACAGATAAAAAGGGAATTTTAGAAATAGTAAAGGGCTATTATGAAAGCCTGTTTTCGAGACAGGAGTGTGATAGCGTGAGTGTGAACAGAGCTTTGGGTGCCTTAAAGAAAAAACTAAGCGAGGACGATAAAATGTGGTGTGATTGTGAGTTTACAGAGGGAGAAATCAGAAGTGCTTTAGAGGGGTTAAACAAAAACAAAAGTCCTGGGAGCGATGGCCTAACTGCGGAATTCTACCAAGCTTTCAAAGAGCAGCTGGTGCCCTTGGTGAACAAATTGAGTAAATATATGGAAAAAGTGAAACATATACCAAAAAGTTTAGGGGAAGGGGTGGTTACTATTTTTTACAAAAACAAGGGGGACAATAAAAATCTGGACAACTACAGACCAATCAGCCTACTCAACACAGACTACAAAATCATAGCGAAAACAATAGCCAATAGAATCAGGGAGGTAATAGGAACAATCATAGAACAAACACAATCATACAGTATACCAAACAGAGACATAGCAGACTCAATCATTTCAATAAAACAGACGGTCAGGGATATGGAAGGGGAGGGGGGAATATGGCTAGGGATTGATTTAAATAAAGCTTTTGACAGAGTAGATCACGGGTTCATGGGGAAGGTGTTAGAGAAGTTTGGATTCGGGGAGAGAATGAGAGAATGGATAAATATGTTGTATACAGGAGCGGAAAGCAAGATAAAATGTAACGGGGAACTAACTGATTCTTTTAAAATATCAAGGTCAGTGAGACAAGGATGTCCGATGTCAGCGCTGTTGTACAGCTTGGTAGCAGAGCCGCTGGCAGCACTGATATCGGAAGACGTAAACATAAAAGGTATAGGTAAGGAAAACGTAAAAATAATACAGTATGCAGATGACGTGAATATAATGGTAAAAGGAGAGGAGGATATAGAATTGATATTAAAACATGTACAAACTTATGAAAGAGCATCTGGGGCAAAAGTAAATGAAAATAAGTCAGAAATGATGTTACTAGGTAAGGAATCCAATCTAGTTAATAAGTGGGGATTTAAAACGGTGTGTGAGAGAAGAAAAGTGTTGGGAGTGAATATGGGGAAAAATGAGAATGAATGTGATGATGTAACATGGAAAGAGGTGGTGGGTAAAATTAAAAAAACATTGAATTTGTGGAAAGCGAGGGGTCTATTGTTGAGAGGAAGGGTAGCCGTAACAAATGCTCTCGTGTTGTCCAAAGTGAATCATGCGCTGAGTACTTGTACGCTTCCGGACTGGGCCTTTAAGGAGATTTCAAAGACCATTAGGGACTTTATTTGGAAAAACAAAGCAGCGAGTATAGCTCACAAAACAATAATAGGGGCTAAAGATCAGGGGGGGCTAGCTTTGATTGATTTACTTACAAAAAAAGTAGCACTAAGAGTCAAATTGATAGGCAAATTTATGGACCAGAACCGGAACGTAGTTTGGAAAAACCACTTCAAACAATATCTGTGCAGTTTTGGACTCTACAACGAGGACAACCTGTACCAGATCAATAACCCGGATTCATTTAAACACTTGCCACGGTTTTTCCAGGAAGTACTCAGTGCGTGGTATCAGGTTTCATCCTGGACTGTACCAGAGTGCGGAACGAGAGGGTCAATGCTACGACTGCCCTTCCTCTCGAGCCCGTATTTTAAAAATGGGGAGAGGGTAATTAAGTGTGAAGCTATGTCGAAAGCGGGATATATTAGAATAAGGGATTTACTGAACTGTGGGGGGGATTTTGATTTACAAATGGTGGTGAGGGGTTTAAAAAATAAAGGGTGTGTGTGCAGAAAGGATGTGATTGAGGGAGTGTTTGCAAATGTAAAATTGTCTTTGTCGAGCGAATGGGAAAAATTAATCAAAGAGAAGGAGGGAGTGATGCAGGACGATGTGGGGGGGATCTCCCTGTGCCTAGGGGAGAAGAAACACAACATTACAGATGTCACTACAAAAATTTGGTATAGGTGCGCAATCACACATAGAATACAGAAACCCACATCCGAAGTAAAATGGACAGACACATACCCGGACATAACAAGCAACATGATATGGAAGAACATTAACATTCCGCATACACCACATGCAATATTTGACCTAGATTTCAAACTGAGGCACAGGAGGATCTTCACCTGCATCGTCCTGCATCAGATCCATAAGGAGAGGTATGAAAGAAAGTGTTGTGTATGTGAAAGTACGGATGAGGATTTAATACATTTGTTTGTTACGTGTGGGGAATTGGTTTATTTTTGGGGAAAAATAAGAGAAATGTTGGGGAAATGCAGTAAGAATGAGTGTTGGAATGAAAGGGGGTGGGAATTGTCGGTGTTGTTGGGGGTGGGAACAAAACAAAAAAATCACAATGTAATGAATATAATTTTGGCTTTTGCAAGAAAAGAGGTTTTTAACAGAAGGAATTATGCACTGTATGAAAGTAAGAAAATGAATGTGTGGAGAATGTTTGTGAATGAATGGAAAGCACATCTTAAATTGTTGTACATAGCGAATGAGAGTGAGTTTGTGAGAATGTTTGTGGAAGGTGCGAATGTGTGTAGAGTAAATGAGGAGGGAATTATGTGGGATGTCTAAATTATTTTGTTTTTGTTTTTTTGGTACGAGGGCTTCTTTTTTGGTCATGGGGAAAATGGGTGATTTGATTTGGTGTTTTTTTTTTCTCAGTGTTTTTTTGAGAATACTGTGGGGTTTTTGTATGTTTTTGTGGTTTGTTTTCAGAGGGGTGTTTGCTTTGGGGGAGGGACTCAGAAGAGTTGTCATGAGTTGGGGGTATCAGGGGTGGTTTGAGTTTTTTTTCTGATGCTATGTTTTTATTGTTTTTAGGGTGCCGTTTGCGTCAGAGGGGAGGTTTAATTTAGAGGGTGTATGTATTGTAATAGCATTTGTTGTAAATGATGTGAAAGAATTATAAATGTTTTTGTAATTTTGATAATAAAAGATAAAAAAAAAAAAAAAAAACACGCCCGATCTCGGAAGCTAAGCAAGGTCAGGCCTGGTTAGTACTTGGATGGGAGACCGCCTAGGAATACCAGGTGCTGTAAGCTTTTTCATTTTTTTGATCATGTGTTTTTTTTTTTTATCATAGAGAGACATATTCACATGTCCAACAATTCAGCCAGAATCAAGGGAATGACATCTTTAAGGCCCATTTCTGCACACAATAATGGCTTACGGACATACCACCCTGAACTCGTCCGATCTCGGACGCTAAGCAGGGTCGGGCCTGGTTAGTACTTAGATGGGAGACCACCTGGGAATACCAGGTGCTGTAAGCTTTTTCATTTTTTTGATCATATGTTTTTTTTTATCATATAGAGACATATTCACATGTCCAAAAATTCAGCCAGAATCAAGGGCATGACATCTTTAAAAGGCCCCTTTCTGCACACAATAATGGCTTACGGCCATACAACCCTGAACTCGTCCGATCTCAGAAGGTAAGCAGGGTCGGGCCAGGTTAGTACTTGGATGGGAGACCGCCTGGTAATACCAGGTGCTGTAAGCTTTTTCATTTTTTTGATCATATGTTTTTTTTTAATCATATAGAGACATATTCACATGTCCAAAAATTCAGCCAGAATCAAGGGCATGACATCTTTAAAAGGCCCCTGTCTGCACATAATAATGGCTTACGGCCATATCACCCTGAACACGCCCGATCTCATCCGATCTCAGAAGCTAAGCAGGGTTGGGCCTGGTTAGTACTTGGATGGGAGACCGCCTGGGAATACCAGGTGCTGTAAGCTTTTTCATTTTGTTTGATCATATGTTTTTTTTTATCATATAGAGACATATTCACATGTCCAAAAATTCAGCCAGAATCAAGGGCATGACATCTTTAAAAGGCCCCTCTCTGCACACAATAATGGCTTACGGCCATACCACCCTGAACACGCCTGATCTCGTCCGATCTCGGAAGCTAAGCAGGGTAGTGCCTGGTTAGTACTTGGATGGGAGACCGCCTGGGAATACCAGGTGCTGTAAGTTTTTTCATTTTTTTGATCATATGTTTTTTTTTTATCATATAGAGACATATTCACATGTCCAAAAATTCAGCCAGAATCAAGGGCATGACATCTTTAAAAGGCCCCTTTCTGCATACAATAATGGCTTACGGCCATACCACCCTTAACACGCCCGATCTCGTCCCATCTCGGAAGCTAAGCAGGGTCGGGCCTGGTTAGTACTTGAATGGGGGACCGCCTGGGAATACCAGATGCTGTAAGCTTTTTTATTTTTTTGATCATATGTTTTTTTTATCATAGAGAGACATATTCACATGTCCACAAATTCAGCCAGAATCAAGGGCATGACATCTTTAAAAGGCCCCTGTCTGCACACAATAATGGCTTACGGCCATACCACCCTGAACACGCCCGATCTCGTCCGATCTCGGAAGCTAAGCAGGGTCGGGCCTGGATAGTACTTGGATGGGAGACCACCTGGGAATACCAGGTGCTGTAAGCATTTTCATTTTTTTGATCATATGTTTTTTTTTATCATATAGAGACATATTCACATGTCCAAAAATTCAGCCAGAATCAAGGGCATGACATCTTTAAAAGGCCCCTTTCTGCACACAATAATCGCTTACGGCCATACAACCCTGAACTCGTCCGATCTCAGAAGGTAAGCAGGGTCGGGCCAGGTTAGTACTTGGATGGGAGACCGCCTGGTAATACCAGGTGCTGTAAGCTTTTTCATTTTTTTGATCATATGTTTTTTTTTAATCATATAGAGACATATTCACATGTCCAAAAATTCAGCCAGAATCAAGGGCATGACATCTTTAAAAGATCCCTGTCTGCACATAATAATGGCTTACGGCCATATCACCCTGAACACGCCCGATCTCGTCCGATCTCAGAAGCTAAGCAGGGTCGGGCCTGGTTAGTACTTGGATGGGAGACCGCCTGGGAATACCAGGTGCTGTAAGCTTTTTCATTTTGTTTGATCATATGTTTTTTTTTATCATATAGAGACATATTCACATGTCCAAAAATTCAGCCAGAATCAAGGGCATGACATCTTTAAAAGGCCCCTCTCTGCACACAATAATGGCTTACGGCCATACCACCCTGAACACGCCTGATCTCGTCCGATCTCGGAAGCTAAGCAGGGTAGTGCCTGGTTAGTACTTGGATGGGAGACCGCCTGGGAATACCAGGTGCTGTACGTTTTTTCATTTTTTTGATCATATGTTTTTTTTTTATCATATAGAGACATATTCACATGTCCAAAAATTCAGCCAGAATCAAGGGCATGACATCTTTAAAAGGCCCCTTTCTGCATACAATAATGGCTTACGGCCATACCACCCTTAACACGCCCGATCTCGTCCCATCTCGGAAGCTAAGCAGGGTCGGGCCTGGTTAGTACTTGAATGGGGGACCGCCTGGGAATACCAGATGCTGTAAGCTTTTTTATTTTTTTGATCATATGTTTTTTTTATCATAGAGAGACATATTCACATGTCCACAAATTCAGCCAGAATCAAGGGTATGACATCTTTAAAAGGCCCCTGTCTGCACACAATAATGGCTTACGGCCATACCACCCTGAACACGCCCGATCTCGTCCGATCTCGGAAGCTAAGCAGGGTCGGGCCTGGATAGTACTTGGATGGGAGACCACCTGGGAATACCAGGTGCTGTAAGCATTTTCATTTTTTTGATCATATGTTTTTTTTAATCATATAGAGACATATTCACATGTCCAAAAATTCAGCCAGAATCAAGGGCATGACATCTTTAAAAGGCCCCTTTCTGCACACAATAATAGCTTACGGCCATACAACCCTGAACTCGTCCGATCTCAGAAGGTAAGCAGGGTCGGGCCAGGTTAGTACTTGGATGGGAGACCGCCTGGTAATACCAGGTGCTGTAAGCTTTTTCATTTTTTTGATCATATGTTTTTTTTTAATCATATAGAGACATATTCACATGTCCAAAAATTCAGCCAGAATCAAGGGCATGACATCTTTAAAAGGCCCCTGTCTGCACATAATAATGGCTTACGGCCATATCACCCTGAACACGCCCGATCTCGTCCGATCTCAGAAGCTAAGCAGGGTCGGGCCTGGTTAGTACTTGGATGGGAGACCGCCTGGGAATACCAGGTGCTGTAAGCTTTTTCATTTTGTTTGATCATATGTTTTTTTTTATCATATAGAGACATATTCACATGTCCAAAAATTCAGCCAGAATCAAGGGCATGACATCTTTAAAAGGCCCCTCTCTGCACACAATAATGGCTTACGGCCATACCACCCTGAACACGCCTGATCTCGTCCGATCTCGGAAGCTAAGGAGGGTAGTGCCTGGTTAGTACTTGGATGGGAGACCGCCTGGGAATACCAGGTGCTGTAAGTTTTTTCATTTTTTTGATCATATGTTTTTTTTTTATCATATAGAGACATATTCACATGTCCAAAAATTCAGCCAGAATCAAGGGAATGACATCTTTAAAAGGCCCCTTTCTGCATACAATAATGGCTTACGGCCATACCACCCTTAACACGCCCGATCTCGTCCCATCTCGGAAGCTAAGCAGGGTCGGGCCTGGTTAGTACTTGAATGGGGGACCGCCTGGGAATACCAGATGCTGTAAGCTTTTTTATTTTTTTGATCATATGTTTTTTTTATCATAGAGAGACATATTCACATGTCCACAAATTCAGCCAGAATCAAGGGCATGACATCTTTAAAAGGCCCCTGTCTGCACACAATAATGGCTTACGGCCATACCACCCTGAACACGCCCGATCTCGTCCGATCTCAGAAGCAAAGCAGGGTCGGGCCTGGATAGTAGTTGGATGGGAGACCACCTGGGAATACCAGGTGCTGTAAGCATTTTCATTTTTTTGATCATATGTTTTTTTTTATCATATAGAGACATATTCACATGTCCAAAAATTCAGCCAGAATCAAGGGCATGACATCTTTAAAAGGCCCCTTTCTGCACACAATAACAGCTTACGGCCATACCACCCTTAACACGCCCGATCTCGTCCGATCTCGGAAACTAAGTAGGGTCGTGCCTGGTTAGTACTTGGATGGGAGACCGCCTGGGAATACCAGACGCTGTAAGCTTTTTCATTTTTTTGATCATATGTTTTTTTTTTATCATATAGAGACATATTCACATGTCCAAAAATTTAGCCAGAATCAAGGGCATGACATCTTTAAAAGGCCCCTTTCTGCACACAATAATGGCTTACGGCCATACCACCCTGAACACGCCCGATCTCGTCCGATCTCGGAAGCTATGCAGGGTCGGGCCTGGTTAGTACTTGGATGGGAGACCGCCTGGGAATACCAGGTGCTGTAAGCTTTTTCATTTTTTTGATCATATGTTTTTTTTTATCATATAGAGACATATTCACATGTCCAAAAATTCAGCCAGAATCAAGGGCATGACATCTTTAAAAGGCCCCTTTCTGCACACAATAATGGCTTACGGCCATACCACCCTGAACACGCCCGATCTCGTCCGATCTCGGAAGCCAAGCAGGGTAGGGCCTGGTTAGTACTTGGATGGGAGACCGCCTGGGAATACCAGGTGCTGTAAGTTTTTTCATTTTTTTGATCATATGTTTTTTTTTTATCATATGGAGACATATTCACATGTCCAAAAATTCAGCCAGAATCAAGGGCATGACATCTTTAAAAGGCCCCTTTCTACATACAATAATGGCTTACGGCCATACCACCCTGAAAACGCCTGATCTCGTCTGATCTCGGAAGCTAAGCAGGGTCGGGCCTGGTTAGTACTTGGCTGGGAGACCGCCTGGGAATACCAGGTGCTGTAAGCTTTTTCATTTTTTTTGATCATATGTTTTTTTTATCATATAGAGACATATTCACATGTCCAAAAATTCATCCAGAATCAAGGGCATGACATCTTTAAAAGGCCCCTGTCTGCACACAATAATGGCTTACGGCCATACCACCCTGAACACGCCCGATCTCGGAAGCTAAGCAAGGTCAAGCCTGGTTAGTACTTGGATGGGAGGCCGCCTGGGAATACCAGGTGCTGTAAGCTTTTTCATTTTTTTGATCATATGTTTTTTTTTATCATATAGAGACATATTCACATGTCCAAAAATTCAGCCAGAATCAAGGGCATGACATCTTTAAAAGGCCCCTTTCTGCACACAATAATGGCTTACAGCCATACCACCCTGAACACGCCCGATCTCGTCTGATCTCAGAAGCTAAGCAGGGTTGGGCCTGGTTAGTACTTGGATGGGAGACCGCCTGGGAATACCAGGTGCTGTAAGCTTTTTCATTTTTTTTGATCATATGTTTTTTTTATCATATAGAGACATATTCAAATGTCCAAAAATTCTGCCAGAATCAAGGGCATGACATCTTTAAAAGGCCCCTGTCTGCACACAATAATGGCTTACGGCCATACCACCCTGAACACGCCCGATCTCGGAAGCTAAGCAAGGTCAGGCCTGGTTAGTACTTGGATGGGAGACCGCCTAGGAATACCAGGTGCTGTAAGCTTTTTCATTTTTTTGATCATGTGTTTTTTTTTTATCATAGAGAGACATATTCACATGTCCAACAATTCAGCCAGAATCAAGGGAATGACATCTTTAAGGCCCATTTCTGCACACAATAATGGCTTACGGACATACCACCCTGAACTCGTCAGATCTCGGAAGCTAAGCAGGGTCGGGCCTGGTTAGTGCTTAGATGGGAGACCACCTGGGAATACATGGTGCTGTAAGCTTTTTCATTTTTTTGATCATATGTTTTTTTTGATCATATAGAGACATATTCACATGTCCAAAAATTCAGCCAGAATCAAGGGCATGACATCTTTAAAAGGCCCCTTTCTGCACACAATAATGGCTTACGGCCATACCACCCTTAACACGCCCGATCTCGTCCGATCTCGGAAGCCAAGCAGGGTAGGGCCTGGTTAGTTCTTGGATGGGAGACCGCCTGGGAATACCAGGTGCTGTAAGTTTTTTCATTTTTTTGATCATATGTTTTTTTTTTATCATATAGAGACATATTCACATGTCCAAAAATTCAGCCAGAATCAAGGGCATGACATCTTTAAAAGGCCCCTTTCTGCATACAATAATGGCTTACGGCCATACCACCCTGAACACGCCTGATCTCGTCTGATCTCGGAAGCTAAGCAGGGTCGGGCCTGGTTAGTACTTGGATGGGAGACCGCCTGGGAATACCAGGTGCTGTAAGCTTTTTCATTTTTTTTGATCATATGTTTTTTTTATCATATAGAGACATATTCACATGTCCAAAAATTCATCCAGAATCAAGCGCATGACATCTTTAAAAGGCCCCTGTCTGCACACAATAATGGCTTACGGCCATACCACCCTGAACACGCCCGATCTCGGAAGCTAAGCAAGGTCAGGCCTGGTTAGTACTTGGATGGGAGACCGCCTGGGAATACCAGGTGCTGTAAGCTTTTTCATTTTTTTGATCATATGTTTTTTTTTATCATATAGAGACATATTCACATGTCCAAAAATTCAGCCAGAATCAAGGGCATGACATCTTTAAAAGGCCCCTTTCTGCACACAATAATGGCTTACAGCCATACCACCCTGAACACACCCGATCTCGTCCGATCTCAGAAGCTAAGCAGGTTAGGGCCTGGTTAGTACTTGGATGGGAGACCGCCTGGGAATACCAGGTGCTGTAAGCTTTTTCATTTTGTTTGATCATATGTTTTTTTTTATCATATAGAGACATATTCACATGTCCAAAAATTCAGCCAGAATCAAGGGCATGACATCTTTAAAAGGCCCCTTTCTGCACACAATAATGGCTTACGGCCATACCACCCTGAACACGACGATCTCGGAAGCTAAGCAAGGTCAGGCCTGGTTAGTACTTGGATGGGAGGCCGCCTGGGAATACCAGGTGCTGTAAGCTTTTTCATTTTTTTGATCATATGTTTTTTTTTATCATATAGAGACATATTCACATGTCCAAAAATTCAGCCAGAATCAAGGGCATGACATCTTTAAAAGGCCCCTTTCTGCACACAATAATGGCTTACAGCCATACCACCCTGAACACACCCGATCTCGTCCGATCTCAGAAGCTAAGCAGGGTCGGGCCTGGTTAGTACTTGGATGGGAGACCGCCTGGGAATACCAGGTGCTGTAAGCTTTTTCATTTTGTTTGATCATATGTTTTTTTTTATTATATAGAGACATATTCACATGTCCAAAAATTCAGCCAGAATCAAGGGCATGACATCTTTAAATGGCCCCTTTCTGCACACAATAATGGCTTACGGCCATACCACCCTGAACACGCCCGATCTCGTCCGATCTCGGAAGCTAAGCAGGGTCGGGCCTGGTTGGTACTTGGATGGGAGACCGCCTGGGAATACCAGGTGCTGTAAGTTTTTTCATTTTTTTGATCATATGTTTTTTTTTTTATCATATAGAGACATATTCACATGTCCAAAAATTCAGCCAGAATCAAGGGCATGACATCTTTAAAAGGCCCCTTTCTGCATACAATAATGGCTTACGGCCATACCACCCTGAACACGCCCGATCTCGTCTGATCTCGGAAGCTAAGCAGGGTCGGGCCTGGTTAGTACTTGGATGGGAGACCGCCTGGGAATACCAGGTGCTGTAAGCTTTTTCATTTTTTTTGATCATATGTTTTTTTTATCATATAGAGACATATTCAAATGTCCAAAAATTCTGCCAGAATCAAGGGCATGACATCTTTAAAAGGCCCCTGTCTGCACACAATAATGGCTTACGGCCATACCACCCTGAACACGCCCGATCTCGGAAGCTAAGCAAGGTCAGGCCTGGTTAGTACTTGGATGGGAGACCGCCTAGGAATACCAGGTGCTGTAAGCTTTTTCATTTTTTTGATCATGTGTTTTTTTTTTATCATAGAGAGACATATTCACATGTCCAACAATTCAGCCAGAATCAAGGGAATGACATCTTTAAGGCCCATTTCTGCACACAATAATGGCTTACGGACATACCACCCTGAACTCGTCAGATCTCGTCTGATCTCGGAAGCTAAGCAGGGTCGGGCCTGGTTAGTACTTGGATGGGAGACCGCCTGGGAATACCAGGTGCTGTAAGCTTTTTCATTTTTTTTTGATCATATGTTTTTTTTATCATATAGAGACATATTCAAATGTCCAAAAATTCTGCCAGAATCAAGGGCATGACATCTTTAAAAGGCCCCTGTCTGCACACAGTAATGGCTTACGGTCATACCACCCTGAACACGCCCGATCTCAGAAGCTAAGCAAGGTCAGTCCTGGTTAGTACTTGGATGGGAGACCGCCTGGGAATACCAGGTGCTGTAAGCGTTTTCATTTTTTTGATCATATGTTTTTTTTTATCATATAGAGACATATTCACATGTCCAAAAATTCAGCCAGAATCAAGGGCATGACATCTTTAAAAGGCCCCTTTCTGCACACAATAATGGCTTACAGCCATACCACCCTGAACACACCCGATCTCGTCCGATCTCAGAAGCTAAGCAGGGTCAGGCCTGGTTAGTACTTGGATGGGAGACCGCCTGGGAATACCAGGTGCTGTAAGCTTTTTCATTTTGTTTGATCATATGTTTTTTTTTATCATATAGAGACATATTCACATGTCCAAAAATTCAGCCAGAATCAAGGGCATGACATCTTTAAAAGGCCCCTTTCTGCACACAATAATGGCTTACGGCCATACCACCCTTAACACGCCCGATCTCGTCCGATCTCGGAAGCCAAGCAGGGTAGGGCCTGGTTAGTTCTTGGATGGGAGACCGCCTGGGAATACCAGGTGCTGTAAGTTTTTTCATTTTTTTGATCATATGTTTTTTTTTTATCATATAGAGACATATTCACATGTCCAAAAATTCAGCCAGAATCAAGGGCATGACATCTTTAAAAGGCCCCTTTCTGCATACAATAATGGCTTACGGCCATACCACCCTGAACACGCCTGATCTCGTCTGATCTCGGAAGCTAAGCAGGGTCGGGCCTGGTTAGTACTTGGATGGGAGAACGCCTGGGAATACCAGGTGCTGTAAGCTTTTTCATTTTTTTTGATCATATGTTTTTTTTATCATATAGAGACATATTCACATGTCCAAAAATTCATCCAGAATCAAGGGCATGACATCTTTAAAAGGCCCCTGTCTGCACACAATAATGGCTTACGGCCATACCACCCTGAACACGCCCGATCTCGGAAGCTAAGCAAGGTCAGTCCTGGTTAGTACTTGGATGGGAGACCGCCTGGGAATACCAGGAGCTGTAAGCTTTTTCATTTTTTTGATCATATGTTTTTTTTTATCATATAGAGACATATTCACATGTCCAAAAATTCAGCCAGAATCAAGGGCATGACATCTTTAAAAGGCCCCTTTCTGCACACAATAATGGCTTACAGCCATACCACCCTGAACACACCCGATCTCGTCCGATCTCAGAAGCTAAGCAGGGTCGGGCCTGGTTAGTACTTGGATGGGAGACCGCCTGGGAATACCAGGTGCTGTAAGCTTTTTCATTTTGTTTGATCATATGTTTTTTTTTATCATATAGAGACATATTCACATGTCCAAAAATTCAGCCAGAATCAAGGGCATGACGTCTTTAAAAGGCCCCTTTCTGCACACAATAATGGCTTACGGCCATACCACCCTGAACACGCCCGATCTCGTCCGATCTCGGAAGCTAAGCAGGGTCGGGCCTGGTTGGTACTTGGATGGGAGACCGCCTGGGAATGCCAGGTGCTGTAAGTTTTTTCATTTTTTTGATCATATGTTTTTTTTTTTATCATATAGAGACATATTCACATGTCCAAAAATTCAGCCAGAATCAAGGGCATGACATCTTTAAAAGGCCCCTTTCTGCATACAATAATGGCTTACGGCCATACCACCCTGAACACGCCCGATCTCGTCTGATCTCGGAAGTTAAGCAGGGTCGGGCCTGGTTAGTACTTGGATGGGAGACCGCCTGGGAATACCAGGTGCTGTAAGCTTTTTCATTTTTTTTGATCATATGTTTTTTTTATCATATAGAGACATATTCAAATGTCCAAAAATTCTGCCAGAATCAAGGGCATGACATCTTTAAAAGGCCCCTGTCTGCACACAATAATGGCTTACGGCCATACCACCCTGAACACGCCCGATCTCGGAAGCTAAGCAAGGTCAGGCCTGGTTAGTACTTGGATGGGAGACCGCCTAGGAATACCAGGTGCTGTAAGCTTTTTCATTTTTTGATCATGTGTTTTTTTTTTATCATAGAGAGACATATTCACATGTCCAACAATTCAGCCAGAATCAAGGGAATGACATCTTTAAGGCCCATTTCTGCACACAATAATGGCTTACGGACATACCACCCTGAACTCGTCCGATCTCGGAAGCTAAGCAGGGTCGGGCCTGGTTAGTACTTAGATGGGAGACCACCTGGGAATACCAGGTGCTGTAAGCTTTTTCATTTTTTTGATCATATGTTTTTTTTTATCATATAGAGACATATTCACATGTCCAAAAATTCAGCCAGAATCAAGGGCATGACATCTTTAAAAGGCCCCTTTCTGCACACAATAATGGCTTACGGCCATACAACCCTGAACTCGTCCGATCTCAGAAGGTAAGCAGGGTCGGGCCAGGTTAGTACTTGGATGGGAGACAGCCTGGGAATACCAGGTGCTGTAAGCTTCTTCATTTTTTTGATCATATGTTTTTTTTTTTATCATATAGAGACATATTCACATGTCCAAAAATTCAGCCAGAATCAAGAGCATGACATCTTTAAAAGGCCCCTTTCTGCACACAATAATGGCTTATGGCCATACCACCCTGAACTAGTCCGATCTTGGAAGCTAAGCAGGGTGGGGCCTGGTTAGTACTTGGATGGGAGACCGCCTGGGAATGCCAGGTGCTGTAAGCTTTTTCATTTTTTTGATCATATGTTTTTTTTTTTATCATATAGAGACATATTCACATGTCCAAAAATTCAGCCAGAATCAAGGGCATGACATCTTTAAAAGGCCCCTGTCTGCACACAATAATGACTTATGGCCATACCACCCTGAACACGCCCGATCTCGTCTGATCTCGGAAGCTAAGCAGGGTCGGGCCTGGTTAGTACTTGGATGGGAGACCGCCTGGGAATACCAGGTGCTATAAGCTTTTTCATTTTTTTGATCATATGTTTTTTTTTTATCATATAGAGACATATTCACATGTCCAAAAATTTAGCCAGAATCAAGGGCATGACATCTTTAAAAGGCCCCTTTCTGCACACAATAATGGCTTACGGCCA
>NW_026870139.1:247500-250000 GCF_963584025.1 Labrus mixtus
TATCATATGTTTTTTTTATCATATAGAGACATATTCACATGTCCAAAAATTCAGCCAGAATCAAGGGCATGACATCTTTAAAATGCCCCTCTCTGCACACAATAATGGCTTACGGCCATACCACCCTGAACACGCCTGATCTCGTCCGATCTCGGAAGCTAAGCAGGGTAGTGCCTGGTTAGTACTTGGATGGGAGACCGCCTGGGAATCCCAGGTGCTGTAAGTTTTTTCATTTTTTTGATCATATGTTTTTTTTTTTATCATATAGAGACATATTCACATGTCCAAAAATTCAGCCAGAATCAAGGGCATGACATCTTTAAAAGGCCCCTTTCTGCATACAATAATGGCTTACGGCCATACCACCCTGAACACGCCTGATCTCGATCGATCTCGGAAGCTAAGCAGGGTAGGGCCTGGTTAGTACTTGGATGGGAGACCGCCTGTGAATACCAGGTGCTGTAAGTTTTTTCATTTTTTTGATCATATGTTTTTTTTTTATCATATAGAGACATATTCACATGTCCAAAAATTCAGCCAGAATCAAGGGCATGACATCTTTAAAAGGCCCCTTTCTGCATACAATAATGGCTTAAGGACATACCACCCTGAACTCGTCCGATCTCGGAAGCTAAGCAGGGTCGGGCCTGGTTAGTACTTGGATGGGAGACCGCCTGGGAATACCAGGTGCTGTAAGCTTTTTCATTTTTTTTGATCATATGTTTTTTTTTATCATATAGAGACATATTCACATGTCCAAAAATTCAGCCAGAATCAAGGGCATGACATCTTTAAAAGGCCCCTTTCTGCATACAATAATGGCTTAAGGACATACCACCCTGAACTCGTCCGATCTCGGAAGCTAAGCAGGGTCGGGCCTGGTTAGTACTTGGATGGGAGACCGCCTGTGGAATACCAGATGCTGTAAGCTGTTTCATTTTTTTGATCATGTGTTTTTTTTTTATCATAGAGAGACATATTCACATGTCCAAAAATTCAGCCAGAATCAAGGGCATGACATCTTTAAAAGGCCCCTGTCTGCACACAATAATGGCTTACGGCCATACCACCCTGAACACGCCCGATCTCGTCCGATCTCGGAAGCTAAGCAGGGTCGGGCCTGGTTAGTACTTGGATGGGAGACAGACTGTGGAATACCAAATGCTGTAAGCTGTTTCATTTTTTTGATCATATGTTTTTTTTTTTATTATATAGAGACATATTCACATGTCCAAAAATTCAGCCAGAATCAAGGGCATGACATCTTTAAAAGGCCCCTTTCTGCACACAATAATGGCTTACGGCCAAACCACCCTGAACTCGTCCGATCTTGGAAGCTAAGCAGGGTCGGGCCTGGTTAGTACTTGGATGGGAGACTGCCTGGGAATACCAGACGCTGTATGCTTTTTTTATTTTTTTGATCATATGTTTTTTTTTATCATAAAGAGACATATTCACATGTCCAAAAATTCAGCCAGAATCAAGGGCATGACATCTTTAAAAGGCCCCTTTCTGCACACAATAATGGCTTACGGCCATACCACCCTGAACACGCCTGATCTCGTCCGATCTCGGAAGCTAAGCAGGGTAGGGCCTGGTTAGTACTTGGATGGGAGACCGCCTGGGAATACCAGGTGCTGTAAGCTTTTTCATTTTTTTTGATCATATGTTCTTTTTTTATCATATAGAGACATATTCACATGTCCAAAAATTCAGCCAGAATCAAGGGCATGAGATCTTTAAAAGGCCCCTGTCTGCACACAATAACAGCTTACGGCCATACCACCCAGAACACGCCTGATCTCGTCCGATCTCGGAAGCTAAGCAGGGTCGGGCCTGGTTAGTACTTGGATGGGAGACCGCCTGGGAATACCAGGTGCTGTAACCTTTTTCATTTTTTTGATCATGTTTTTTTTATCATATAGAGACATATTCACATGTCCAAAAATTCAGCCAGAATCAAGGGCATGACATCTTTAAAAGGCCCCTTTCTGCACACAATAATGGCTTACGGCCATACCACCCTGAACACGCCCGATCTCGTCCGATCTCGGAAGCTATGCAGGGTCGGGCCTGGTTAGTACTTGGATGGGAGACCGCCTGGGAATACCAGGTGCTGTAAGCTTTTTCATTTTTTTGATCATATGTTTTTTTATTCATATAGAGACATATTCACATGTCCAAAAATTCAGCCAGAATCAAGGGCATGACATCTTTAAAAGGCCCCTTTCTGCACACAATAATGGCTTAAGGACATACCACCCTGAACTTGTCCGATCTTGGAAGCTAAGCAGCGTCTGGCCTGGTTAGTACTTGGATGGGAGACCACCTTGGAATACCAGGTGCTGTAAGCATTTTCATTTTTTTGATCATATGTTTTTTTTTATCATATAAAGACATATTCACATGTCCAAAAATTCAGCCAGAATCAAGGGCATGACATCTTTAAAAGGCCCCTTTCTGCATACAATAATGGCTTACGGCCAAACAACCCTGAACT